>NW_027228017.1:0-30412 GCF_037783145.1 Equus przewalskii
TTCCAACGTGCTTGGCAGGTGCTTCCGGCGTCTCCGGCACGTGTTTCTGGCACATTTGACAGGTGGTTCCGGCATGCCCGAAATCTGACTCCGGTCTGTCCGGTAGGTGGTTCCAGCCTGCACGGCATGTGGTTCTGGTACGTCTCAGAGGTGGTTGCGCATGCCCAACAGGTGATTCCAGACTGTCCGCTACATGGTTCTGGCACGTCTGAGAGGTGGTTCCGGCATGCCCGGCAGGTGATCCCAGAGAGTCCTCCAAGTGGTTCTGGCATAACACGCAGTTGATTTTGGCGTGTCTGGCAGGTTGTTCCGTTGTGCTTGGCAGGTGGTTCAGGCTTGGCCGGCAGGTGGTTCCAGACTGTCCAGGACGTGTTCCAGCTTCTCCGGCAGGTGGTTCTGGTACGTCTGAGAGGTGGTTCCGCCATGGCTGGCAGGTGCTTCCGGACCGTCCCCCAGGTGGTTCTGGCATAGCCAGCAGTTGATATTGGCCTGTCCGGCAGGTGGTTCCAGCGAGTCGAACAGGTGGCTCCGGCGTGCTCGGCAGGTGGTTCCGGTCTGTCTGGTAGGTGATTCCGGCGTGTCCGGCACGTGCTTCCGGCACGTCTGAGAGGTGGTTCCGGCATGCGCGACAGGTGATTTCGGAGTGTCCGCCAGGTGGTTCTGGCATACCCGGCAGGTGATTTTGGCGTGTCCGGCAGGTGTTTCTGGCGAGTCGAGCAGGTGGCTCCGGCATGCTCGGCAGGTGCTTCCGGCGTCTCCGGCACTTGGTTCTGGTGTGTCTGAGAGCTGGTTCCGGCATGTCCGGGAGATGATGGCGGAATGTCCGCCAGTGGTTCTGGCATACCCAGCAGGTGATTTTGGCGTGTCAGGGAGGTGGTACCGGTGAGTCGAGCAGGTGGTTCCGGCGTGCTCAGCAGGTGGTTCAGGCGGTTCTGGCAGGTGGTATCCGTCTGTTCGGGGTGTGGTTCCAGCATCTCATGAACACGTTCTGGCACGTCTGAGATGTGGTTCCAGCCGGCCCGACAGGTGTTTCCGCAGTGTCCGCCAAGCGGTTCTGGCGTAGTTGTCAGGTGATTTTGGCTTGACTGGCAGGTGGTTCCAGCAAGCCTGGCAGGTGGTTCCAAAGTGTTCACCAACTGGTTGTGGCGTAGCCGGCAGGTGATTTTTGCGTTATCGGCAGGTGGTTCTGGTGAGTCGGCAGGTGGTTCGGCGTGCTCGGCTGGTGCTTCCGGGGTCATTGGCACGGGGTTCTGGCATGTCTGAGAGGTGGTTCCTGCATGCCCGGCAAGTGATTCCGGAGTGTTCGCCAAGTGGTTCTGGCATAGTCGGCAGGTGATTTTGGCATGTCCGGCAGGTGGTTCAGGCGCGTTGAGCAGGTGGTTCCAACGTGCTTGGCAGGTGCTTCCGGCGTCTCCGGCACGTGTTTCTGGCACATCTGACAGGTGGTTCCGGCATGCCCGAAAGGTGATTCCGGTCTGTCCGGTAGGTGGTTCCAGCCTGCACGGCATGTGGTTCTGGTACGTCTCAGAGGTGGTTGCGCATGCCCAACAGGTCATTCCGGACTGTCCGCCACATGGTTGTGGCACGTCTGAGAGGTGGTTCCGGCATGCCCGGCAGGTCATCCCGGAGAGTCCTCCAAGTGGTTCTGGCATAACACGCAGTTGATTTTGGGTGTCTGGCAGGTTCTTCCGTTGTGCTTGGCAGGTGGTTCAGGCTTGGCCGGCAGGTGGTTCCAGACTGTCCAGGACGTGTTTCCAGCTTCTCCGGCAGGTGGTTCTGGTACGTCTGAGAGGTGGTTCCGCCATGGCTGGCAGGTGATTCCGGACCGTCCCCCAGGTGGTTCTGGCATAGCCAGCAGTTGATATTGGCCTGTCCGGCAGGTGGTTCCAGCGAGTCGAACAGGTGGCTCCGGCGTGCTCGGCAGGTGGTTCCGGTCTGTCCGGTAGGTGATTCCGGCGTGTCTGGCACGTGCTTCCGGCACGTCTGAGAGGTGGTTCCGGCATGCGCGACAGGTGATTTCGGAGTGTCCGCCAGGTGGTTCTGGCGTACCCGGCAGGTGATTTTGGCGTGTCTGGCAGGTGTTTCTGGCGAGTCGAGCAGGTGGCTCCCGCATGCTCGGTAGGTGCTTCCGGCGTCTCCGGCACGTGGTTCAGGTGTGTCTGAGAGCTGGTTCCGGCATGTCCGGCAGATGATTCCGGAGTGTCCGCCAAGTGGTTCTGTCATACCCGGCTTTTGATTTGGGCATGTCAGGTAGGTGGCTCTGGCGTGCTCGGCAGGTTGTTCAGACGGGTCTGGCAGGTGTTTTCCGTCTGTCGGGGTGTGGTTCCAGCATCTCATGCACATGGTTCTGGCACGTCTGAGATGTGGTTCCGGCCGGCCCGACAGGTGTTTCCACAGTGTCCGCCAAGTGGTACTGGCGTAGTTGGCAGGTGATTTTGGCATGACTGGCAGGTGGTTCCGGCAAGCCCGGCAGGTGATTCCGAAGTGTTCCCCAACTGGTTGTGGCGTAGCCGGCAGGTGATTTTTGCGTGTCCGGCAGGTGGTTCTGGCGAGTCGAGCAGGTGGTTCCGGCGTGCTCGGCAGGTGCTTCCGGGTTCATTGGCACGTGGTTCTGGCATATCTGAGAGGTGGTTCCGGCATGCCCGGCAGGTGATTCCGGAGTGTTCGCCAAGTGTTTCCGGCGTAGCCGGCAGGTGATTTTGCATGTCCAGCGGTCGTTCCGGCGGGTCGAGCCGGTGGTTCCGGCGTGTCCGGCAGGTGGTTCCGGTCTGTCCGGCAGGTGGTTCTGTGGTGTCCGGCACGAGGTTCAGTCTGAGAGGCTGTGCCGGCATGCCCCTCACGTGATTCCGGCTTGTCCCCGAAGTGGTGCTGGTGTAGCGGGCAGGTGATTTCGGCGTGTCCGGCAGGTGGTTCAGGCGAGTTGAGCAGGTGGTTGCGACGTGCTCGGCAGGTGCTTCCGGCGTCTCCGGCACGTGTTTCTGGCACATCTGACTGGTGGTTCCGGCATGCCCAAACGTGGATTCCGGTCTGTCCGGTAGGTGGTTCCGGCGTGCACGGACGCGGTTCTGGTACGTCTCAGAGGTGGTTGCGTATGCCCAACAGGTGATTCCGGACTGTCCGCCACGTGCTTCTGGCACGTCTGAGAGGTGGTTCCAACATGCCCGGCAGGTCATTTCGGAGAGTCGTCCAAGTGGTTCTGGCGTAGCCCGCAGGTGATTTTGGCGTGTCCGGCAGGTGGTTCCGCCGTGCTCGGCAGGTGGTTCAGGCATGGCCGTCACGTGGTTCCAGTCTGTCCAGGACGTGTTTCCAGCTTCTCCGGCAGGTGGTTCTGGTACGTCTGAGAGGTGGTTCCGCCATGGCTGGCAGGTGATTCCGGACCGTCCCCCAGGTGGTTCTGGCATAGCCAGCAGTTGATATTGGCCTGTCCGGCAGGTGGTTCCAGCGAGTCGAACAGGTGGCTCCGGCGTTCTTGGCAGGTGGTTCCGGTCTGTCCGGTAGGTGATTCCGGCGTGTCTGGCACGTGCTTCCGGCACGTCTGAGAGGTGGTTCCGGCATGCGCGGCAGGTGATTCCGGAGTGTCCGCCAGGTGGTTCTGGCGTACCCGGCAGGTGATTTTGGCGTGTCCGGCAGGTGTTTCTGGCGAGTCGAGCAGGTGGCTCCGGCATGCTCGGCAGGTGCTTCCGGCGTCTCCGGCACGTGGTTCTGGTGTGTCTGAGAGCTGGTTCCGGCATGTCCGGCAGATGATTCCGGAGTGTCCGCCAAGTGGTTCTGGCATACCCAGCAGGTGATTTTGGCGTGTCAGGGAGGTGGTACCGGTGAGTCGAGCAGGTGGTTCGGCGTGCTCGGCAGGTGGTTCAGGCGGTTCTGGCAGGTGTTTTCCGTCTGTTCGGGGTGTGGTTCCAGCATCTCATGCACATGGTTCTGGCACGTCTGAGATGTTGTTCCGGCCGGCCCGACAGGTGTTTCCACAGTGTCCGCCAAGTGGTACTGGCGTAGTTGGCAGGTGATTTTGGCATGACCGGCAGGTGGTTCCAGCAAGCCCGGCAGGTGATTCCAAAGTGTTCCCCAACTGGTTGTGGCGTAGCCGGCAGGTGATTTTTGCGTGTCCGGCAGGTGGTTCTGGCGAGTCGAGCAGGTGGTTCCGGCGTGCTCGGCTGGTGCTTCCGGGGTCATTGGCACGTGGTTCTGGCATATCTGAGAGGTGGTTCCGGCATGCCCGGCAGGTGATTCCGGAGTGTTCGCCAAGTGTTTCCGGCGTAGCCGGCAGGTGATTTTGCACGTCCGGCGGTCGTTCCGGCGGGTCGAGCAGGTGGTTGCGTCGTGCTCGGCAGGTGCTTCCGGCGTCTCCGGCACGTGTTTCTGGCACATCTGACTGGTGGTTCCGGCATGCCCAAAAGTTGATTCCGGTCTGTCCGGTAGGTGGTTCCGGCGTGCACGGCACGTGGTTCTGGTACGTGTCAGAGGTGGTTGCGTATGCCCAACAGGTGATTCCGGACTGTCCGCCACGTGCTTCTGGCACGTGTCGAGGTGGTTCCAACATGCCCGGCAGGTCATTTCGGAGAGTCGTCCAAGTGGTTCTGGCGTAGCCCGCAGGTGATTTTGGCGTGTCCGGCAGGTGGTTCCGCCGTGCTCGGCAGGTGGTTCAGACATGGCCGTCACGTGGTTCCAGTCTGTCCAGGACGTGTTTCCAGCTTCTCCGGCAGGTGGTTCTGGTACGTCTGAGAGGTGGTTCCGCCATGGCTGGCAGGTGATCCCGGACTGTCCCCCAGGTGGTTCTGGCATAGCCAGCAGTTGATATTGGCCTGTCCGGCAGGTGGTTCCAGCGAGTCGAACAGGTCGCTCCGGCGTTCTTGGCAAGTGGATCCGGTCTGTCCGGTAGGTGTTTCTGGGGTGTCTGGCACGTGCTTCCGGCACGTCTGAGAGGCTGTTCCGGCATGCGCCTCACGTGATTCCGGCGTGTCCGCGAGGTGGTTCTGGTGTACCGGGCAGGTGATTTTGGCGTGTCCGGCAGGTGTTTCTGGCGGGTCGAGCAGGTGGTTCCGACGTGCTCGGCAGGTGCTTCCGGCGTCTCCGGCACCTGGTTCTGGTATGTCTGTCTGGTGGTTCCGGCATGTCCGACGGTTGATTCCGGTGTGTCCGGTAGGTGGTTCTGGCGTGCCCGGCAGGTGGTTCTGGTGTGTCAGGGAGGTGGTTCCGGTGAGTCGAGCAGGTGGTTCCGGCGTGCTCAGCAGGTGGTTCAGGCGGTTCTGGCAGGTGGTATCCGTCTGTTCTGGGTGTGGTTCCAGCATCTCATGCACACGTTTCTGGCACGTCTGAGATGGTCCCGACCGGCCCGACAGGTGTTTCCGCAGTGTCCGCCAAGCGGTTCTGGCGTAGTTGGCAGGTGATTTTGGCATGACTGGCAGGTGGTTCCAGCAAGCCTGGCAGGTGATTCCAAAGTGTTCACCAACTGGTTGTGGCGTAGCCGGCAGGTGATTTTTGCGTGATCGGCAGGTGGTTCTGGCGAGCTCGAGCAGGTGTTTCCGGCGTGCTCGGCTGGTGCTTCCGGGGTCATTGGCACGGGGGTTCTCGGCATGTCTGAGAGGTGGTTTCCTGGCGATGCCCGGGAAGTGTTTCCGGAGTGTCTCGCCAAGTGGTTCTGGCATAGTCGGCAGGTGATTTTGGCATGTCCGGCAGGTGGTTCAGGCGAGTTGAGCAGGTGGTTGCGACGTGCTTGGCAGGTGCTTCCGGCGTCTCCGGCACGGTTCTGGCACATCTGACAGGTGGTTCCGGCATGCCCGAAAGGTGATTCGGGTCTGTCCGGTAGGTGGTTCCAGCCTGCACGGCATGTGGTTCTGTTACGTCTCCGGGGTGGTTACGCATGCCCAACAGGTGACTCCGGACTGTCCGCCACATGGTTCTGGCACGTCTGAGAGGTGGTTCCGGCATGCCCGGCAGGTCATCCCAGAGAGTCCTCCAAGTGGTTCTGGGATAACACGCAGGTGATTTTGGCGTGTCTGGCAGGTTGTTCCGTTGTGCTTGGCAGGTGGTTCAGGCTTGGCCGGCAGGTGGTTCCATGCCAGCATGCCGGAACCACCTTCTCAGACGTGCCAGAACCATGTGGGCGGACAGTCCGGAATTTCATGCCTTTTTGTTGGGCATTTGCGTAACTCCACCTCTGAGACTTTTTACCAGAACTCCCACATGCCGTGCAGCTGTGAACCCACCTTTACCGGACAGACCCGTCAATCACCTTTTCGGGCATGCCGGAACCACCTTGTCAGATGTTGCCAGATTAACACGTGCCGGAGACGCCGGAAGCCACCTGCGGAGCACCGTCGCAACCACCTGCTCAACTTCCGCCCAACCACCTCGCCTGGGACATGCTTGCGATTTCCTGCCGACTATGCCAGCGAACCACTTGGCGAACACTCCGGAATCACTTGCCGGGCATGCAGGAACCACCTCTCAGACATGCCAGAACCCCGTGCCAATGACCCCGGAAGCACCAGCCGAGCACGCCGGAACCACCTGCTCGACTCGCCAGAACCACCTGCCGATCACGCAAAAATCACCTGCCGGCTACGCCACAACCAGTTGGTGATGCACCTTTCGGACTCACCTGCCGGGCTTGCTGGCAACCACCTGCCGGAGTCATGCCAAAATCACCTGCCAACTACGCCAGTACCACTTGGCGGACACTGTGGAAACACCTGTCGGGCCGGCCGGAACCACATCTCAGACGTGCCAGAACCATGTGCATGAGATGCTGGAACCACACCCCGAACAAGCGAAAACACCTGCCAGACCCGTCTGAACAACCTGCGAGCACGCCGGAGCCACCTGCTCGACTCGCCGGAACCACCTACCTGACATGCCCAAATCACCAGCCGGGTATGCCAGAACCACTTGGCGGACACTCCGGAATCATCTGCCGGACATGCCGGAACCAGCTCTCGACACACCAGAACCACGTGCCGGAACGCCGGAAGCACCTGCCGGCATGCCGGAGCCACCTGCTCGACTCGCCAGAACACCTGCCGGACACGCCAAAATCACCTGCCGGGTCGCCAGAGACCACCTGGCGGACACTCCGAAATCACCTGTCGCGCATGCCGGAACCACCTCTCAGACGTGCCGAAGCACGTGCCGGACACGCCGAGATCACCTACCGGACAGACCGGAACCACCTGCCGAGCACGCCGGAGCCACCTGTTCGACTCGCTGGAACCACCTGCCGGACAGGCCAATATCGACTGCTGGCTATGCCAGAACCACCTGGGGACGGTCCGAGATCACCTGCCAGCCATGGCGGAACCACCTCTCAGCGTACCAGAACCACCTGCCGGAGAAGCTGGAAACACGTCCTGGACAGTCTGGAACCACCTGCCGGCCAAGCCTGAACCACCTGCCAGCACAACGGAACAACCTGCCAGACACGCCAAAATCACCTGCGTGTTATGCCAGAACCACTTGGAGGACTCTCTGGGATGACCTGCCGGGCATGCCGGAACCACCTCTCAGACGTGCCAGAACCATGTGGCGGACAGTCCGAGATCACCTGTTGGGCATGCGCAACCACCTCTGAGACGTACCAGAACCACATGCCGTGCAGGCTGGAACCACCTCCGGACAGACCGGAATCACCTTCGGGCATGCCGGAACCACCTGTCAGATGTGCCAGAAACACGTGCCGGAGACGCCGAAGCACCTGCCAAGCACGTTGGAACCACCTGCTCAACTCGCCTGAACCACCTGCCGGACATGCCAAAATCACCTGCCGACTATGCCAGAACCACTTGGCGAACACTCCGGAATCACTTGCCGGGCATGCAGGAACCACCTCTCAGACATGCCAGAACCCCGTGCCAATGACCCCGAAGCACCAGCCGAGCACGCCGGAACCACCTGCTCGACTCGCCAGAACCACCTGCCGATCACGCAAAAATCACCTGCCGGCTACGCCACAACCAGTTGGTGAACACTTCGGAATCACCTGCCAGGCTTGCTGGAACCACCTGCCAGTCATGCCAAAATCACCTGCCAACTACGCCAGAACCGCTTGGCGGACACTGCGGAAACACCTGTCGGGCCGGCTGGAACCACATCTCAGACGTGCCAGAAACGTGTTCATGAGATGCTGAACCACACCCCGAACAGACGGATACCACCTGCCAGAACCCGCCTGAACCACCTGCTGAGCACGCCGGAACCACCTGCTCGACTCACCGGTACCACCTCCCTGACACGCCAGAATCACCTGCTGGGTATGCCAGAACCACTTGGCGGACACTCCGGAATCATCTGCCGGACATGCCGGAACCAGCTCTCAGACACACCAGAACCACGTGCCGGAGACGCCGAAGCACCTGCCGAGCATGCCGGAGCCACCTGCTCGACTCGCCCAGAAACACCTGCCGGACACGCCAAAATCACCTGCCGGGTTCTGCCAGAACCACCTGGCGGACACTCCGGAATCACCTGCCGCGCATGCCGAGACCACCTCTCAGACGTGCCGAAGCACGTGCCAGACACGCCGGAACACCTCCGACAGACCGGAACCACCTGCCAAGAACGCCGGAGCCACCTGTTCGACTCGCTGGAACCACCTGCCGGACAGGCCAATATCGACTGCTGGCTATGCCAAGACCACCTGGGGACAGTCCGGGATCACCTGCCAGCCATGGCGGAACCACCTCTCAGACGTACCAGAACCACCTGCCGGAGAAGCTGGAAACACGTCCTGGACAGACTGGAACCACGTGACGGCCATGCCTGAACCACCTGCCGAGCACGGCGAACCACCTGCCGGACACGCCAGAATCACCTGCGGGCTACGCCAGAACCACTTGGACGACTCTCCGAAATGACCTGCCGGGCATGTTGGAACCACCTCTCAGACGTGCCAGAAGCACGTGGCGGACAGTCCGGATCACCTGTTGGGCATCCGCAACCACCTCTGACACGTACCAGAACCACGTGCCGTGCACGCCGAACCACCTACCGGACAGACCGGAATCAACCTTCGGGCATGCCGAACCGTGCCGAGACGCCGACACCTGCCGAGCACGTCGCACCACCTGCTCGACTCGCCTGAACCACCTGCGACACGCCAGAATCACCTGCCCGCTACACCAGCACCACTCGGGCAACCGATCACGTGGGGCATGCCGCACAGCCTCTCAGACTGAACCTCGTGCCGACACCACAGACCACCTGCCGACCGACCACCTGCCGACACGCCGGACCACCGCTCGACCCGCCGAACGACCGCTGGACATGCAAATCACCTGCCGGCTACGCCGGACACTTGGCGAACACTCCGATCACCTGCCGGGCATGCCGACCACCTCAGATGCCAGACCACGTGCCAATGACCCCGAAGCACCTGCCGACACGCCGACCACCTGCTCGACTCGCCAGAACCACCTGCCGACACGCAAAATCACCTGCCGGCTCGCCACAACCAGTGGGAACACTCGGAATCACCTGCCGGCTTGCTGAACCACCTGCCGGTCATGCCAAAATCACCTGCCAACTACGCCAGACCACTTGGCGGACACTGCGAACACCTGTCGGCCGGCCGAACCACATCTCAGCGTGCCAGACCATGTCATGATGCTGAACCACACCCGAACAACGGAAACACCTGCCAGACCCGTCTGAACAACCTGCCGAGCACGCCGGAGCCACCTGCTCGACTCGCCGGACCACCTACCTGACATGCCCAAATCACCAGCCGGGTATGCCAGAACCACTTGGCGACACTCCGAATCATCTGCCGGACATGCCGGAACCAGCTCTCAGACACACCAGAACCACGTGCCGAGACGCCGGAAGCACCTGCCGAGCATGCCGGAGCCACCTGCTCGACTCGCCAGAACACCTGCCGGACACGCCAAAATCACCTGCCGGGTACCGCCAGAACCACCTGGCGGACACTCCGAAATCACCTGTCGCGCATGCCGGAACCACCTCTCAGACGTGCCGGAGCACGTGCCGACACGCCGGAATCACCTCCGGACAGACCGGAACCACCTGCCGAGCACGCCGGAGCCACCTGTTCGACTCGCTGGAACCACCTGCCGGACAGGCCAATATGAACTGCTGGCTATGCCAGAACCACCTGGGGGACAGTCCGGATCACCTGCCAGCCATGGCGGACCACCTCTCAGCGTACCAGAACCACCTGCCGGAGAAGCTGGAAACACGTCCTGGACAGTCTGGAACCACCTGCCGGCCAAGCCTGAACCACCTGCCAAGCACAACGGAACAACCTGCCAGACACGCCAAAATCACCTGCGTGTTATGCCAGAACCACTTGGAGGACTCTCGGGATGACCTGCCGGGCATGCCGGACCACCTCTCAGACGTGCCAGAACCATGTGGCGGACAGTCCGAATCACCTGTTGGGCATGCGCAACCACCTCTGAGACGTACCAGAACCACATGCCGTGCAGGCCGAACCACCTACCGGACAGACCGGAATCACCTTCGGGCATGCCGGAACCACCTGTCAGATGTGCCAGAACACGTGCCGGAGACGCCGAAGCACCTGCCAAGCACGTCGGAACCACCTGCTCAACTCGCCTGAACCACCTGCCGGACATGCCAAAATCACCTGCCGACTATGCCAGAACCACTTGGCGAACACTCCGGAATCACTTGCCGGGCATGCAGGAACCACCTCTCAGACATGCCAGAACCCCGTGCCAATGACCCCGGAAGCACCAGCCGAGCACGCCGGAACCACCTGCTCGACTCGCCAGAACCACCTGCCGATCACGCAAAAATCACCTGCCGGCTACGCCACAACCAGTTGGTGAACACTTCGGAATCACCTGCCAGGCTTGCTGGAACCACCTGCCAGTCATGCCAAAATCACCTGCCAACTACGCCAGAACCGCTTGGCGGACACTGCGGAAACACCTGTCGGGCCGGCTGGAACCACATCTCAGACGTGCCAGAACCGTGTTCATGAGATGCTGGAACCACACCCCGAACAGACGGATACCACCTGCCAGACCGCCTGAACCACCTGCTGAGCACGCCGGAACCACCTGCTCGACTCACCGGTACCACCTCCCTGACACGCCAAAATCACCTGCTGGGTACTGCCAGAACCACTTGGCGGACACTCCGGAATCATCTGCCGGACATGCCGGAACCAGCTCTCAGACACACCAGAACCAAGTGCCGGAGACGCCGAAGCACCTGCCGAGCATGCCGGAGCCACCTGCTCGACTCGCCAGAACACCTGCCGGACACGCCAAAATCACCTGCCGGGTACCGCCAGACCACCTGGCGGACACTCCGGAATCACCTGCCGCGCATGCCGGAACCACCTCTCAGACGTGCCGAAGCACGTGCCGGACACGCCGGAATCACCTACCGGACAGCCGAAACCACCTGCCGAGCACGCCGGAGCCACCTGTTCGACTCGCTGGAACCACCTGCCGGACAGCCAATATCAGACTGCTGGCTATGCCAGAACCACCTGGGAGCAGTCCGGATCACCTGCCAGCCATGGCGGAACCACCTCTCAGACGTACCAGACCACCTGCCGGAGAAGCTGGAAACACGTCCTGGACAGTCTGGAACCACCGTGACGGCCATGCCTGAACCACCTGCCGAGCACGGCGGAACCACCTGCCGGACACGCCAAAATCACCTGCGGGCTACGCCAGAACCACTTGGACGACTCTCCGAAATGACCTGCCGGGCATGCTCGGAACCACCTCTCAGACGTGCCAGAACCATGTGGCGGACAGTCCGAGATCACCTGTTGGGCATGCGCAACCACCTCTGAGACGTACCCAGAACCACGTGCCGTGCACGCCGGAACCACCTACCGGACAGACCGGAATCACCTTCGGGCATGCCGAAACCACCAGTCAGATGTGCCAGAACACGTGCCGAAGACGCCGAAGCACCTGCCGAGCACGTCGCAACCACCTGCTCAACTCGCCTGAACCACCTGCCGACACGCCAAATCACCTGCCGCTACACCAGCACCACTCGGACCAGCCGAATCACGTAGGGCATGCCGGCACAGCCTCTCAGCTGAACCTGCCGACACCAGACCACCTGCCGACAGCCGAACCACCTGCCGACACGCCGGACCACGGCTCGACCCGCCGACGACCGCTGGACATGCAAAATCACCTGCCGCTCGCCAAACACTTGCGACACTCCGAATCACCTCCGGCATGCCGACCACCTCTCAGATATGCAGACCACGTGCCAATGACCCCGAAGCACCTGCCGAGCACGCCGAACCACCTGCTCGACTCGCCAGAACCACCTGCCGATCACGCAAAAATCACCTGCCGGCTACGCCACAACCAGTTGGGGAACACTTCGGAATCACCTGCCGGGCTTGCTGGAACCACCTGCCGGTCATGCCAAAATCACCTGCCAACTACGCCAGTACCACTTGGCGGACACTGCGGAAACACCTGTCGGGCCGGCCGGAACCACATCTCAGACGTGCCAGAACCATGTGCATGAGATGCTGGAACCACACCCCGAACAGACGGAAAACACCTGCCAGACCCGTCTGAACAACCTGCCGAGCACGCCGAGCCACCTGCTCGACTCGCCGGAACCACCTACCTGACATGCCCAAATCACCAGCCGGGTATGCCAGAACCACTTGGCGGACACTCCGGAATCATCTCCCGGACATGCCGAACCAGCTCTCAGACACACCAGAACCACGTGCCGGAGACGCCGAAGCACCTGCCGAGCATGCCGGAGCCACCTGCTCGACTCGCCAGAACACCTGCCGGACACGCCAAAATCACCTGCCGGGTACGCCAGAACCACCTGGCGGACACTCCGAAATCACCTGTCGCGCATGCCGGAACCACCTCTCAGACGTGCCGAAGCACGTGCCGGACACGCCGGAATCACCTCCGGACAACCGGAACCACCTGCCGAGCACGCCGAGCCACCTGTTCGACTCGCTGGAACCACCTGCCGGACAGCCAATATGAACTGCTGGCTATGCCAGAACCACCTGGGGACAGTCCGAATCACCTGCCAGCCATGGCGGAACCACCTCTCAGACGTACCAGAGACCACCTGCCGGAGAAGCTGGAAACACGTCCTGGACAGTCTGGAACCACCTGCCGGCCAAGCCTGAACCACCTGCCAAGCACAACGGAACAACCTGCCAGACACGCCAAAATCACCTGCGTGTTATGCCAGAACCACTTGGAGGACTCTCTGGGATGACCTGCCGGGCATGCCGGAACCACCTCTCAGACGTGCCAGAACCATGTGGCGGACAGTCCGGAATCACCTGTTGGGCATGCGCAACCACCTCTGAGACGTACCAGAACCACATGCCGTGCCAGGCTGGAACCACCTACCGGACAGACCGGAATCACCTTCGGGCATGCCGAAACCACCTGTCAGATGTGCCAGAACACGTGCCGGAGACGCCGAAGCACCTGCCAAGCACGTTCGAACCACCTGCTCAACTCGCCTGAACCACCTGCCGGACATGCCAAAATCACCTGCCGACTATGCCAGAACCACTTGGCGAACACTCCGGAATCACTTGCCGGGCATGCCAGGAACCACCTCTCAGACATGCCAGAACCCCGTGCCAATGACCCCGAAGCACCAGCCGAGCACGCCGAACCACCTGCTCGACTCGCCAGAACCACCTGCCGATCACGCAAAAATCACCTGCCGGCTACGCCACAACCAGTTGGTGAACACTTTGGAATCACCTGCCAGGCTTGCTGGAACCACCTGCCAGTCATGCCAAAATCACCTGCCAACTACGCCAGAACCGCTTGGCGGACACTGCGGAAACACCTGTCGGGCCGGCTGGAACCACATCTCAGACGTGCCAGAACGTGTTCATGAGATGCTGGAACCACACCCGAACAGACGGATCCACCTGCCAGAACCGCCTGAACCACCTGCTGAGCACGCCGGAACCACCTGCTCGACTCACCGGTACCACCTCCCTGACACGCCCAAATCACCTGCTGGGTATGCCAGAACCACTTGGCGGACACTCCGGAATCATCTGCCGGACATGCCGGAACCAGCTCTCAGACACACCAGAACCAAGTGCCGGAGACGCCGAAGCACCTGCCGAGCATGCCGAGCCACCTGCTCGACTCGCCAGAACACCTGCCGGACACGCCAAAATCACCTGCCGGGTACTGCCAGAACCACCTGGCGGACACTCCGAAATCACCTGCCGCGCATGCCGGAACCACCTCTCAGCGTGCCGAAGCACGTGCCGGACACGCCGAACACCTCCCGGACAGACCGAACCACCTGCCGAGAACGCCGGAGCCACCTGTTCGACTCGCTGGAACCACCTGCCGGACAGGCCAATATCGGACTGCTGGCTATGCCAGAACCACCTGGGAGCAGTCCCGGATCACCTGCCAGCCATGGCGGAACCACCTCTCAGACGTACCAGAACCACCTGCCGGAGAAGCTGGAAACACGTCCTGGACAGACTGGAACCACGTGACGGCCATGCCTCGAACCACCTGCCGAGCACGGCGGACCACCTGCCGGACACGCCAAAATCACCTGCGGGCTACGCCAGAACCACTTGGACGACTCTCCGAAATGACCTGCCGGGCATGTTGGAACCACCTCTCAGCGTGCCAGAAGCACGTGGCGGACAGTCCGAATCACCTGTTGGGCATACGCAACCACCTCTGACACGTACCAGAGACCACGTGCCGTGCACGCCGGAACCACCTACCGGACAGACCGAATCAACTTTGGGCATGCCGAAACCACCAGTCAGATGTGCCCAGACACCGTGCCGGAGACGCCGAAGCACCTGCCGAGCACGTCGCAACCACCTGCTCAACTCGCCTGAACCACCTGCCGGACACGCCAAAATCACCTGCCCGCTACACCAGCACCACTTCGGGGCAAGCCGGAATCACGTGAGGGGCATGCCGGCACAGCCTCTCAGACTGAACCTCGATGCCGACACCACCGAACCACCTGCCGGACAGACCGAACCACCTGCCGGACACGCCGGAACCACCGGCTCGACCCGCCGGAACGACCGCTGGACATGCAAAATCACCTGCCGGCTACGCCGAAACACTTGGCGAACACTTCCGAATCACCTGCCGGGCATGCCGAAACCACCTCTCAGATATGCCAGAACCACGTGCCAATGACCCCGAAGCACCTGCCGAGCACGCCGAACCACCTGCTCGACTCGCCAGACCACCTGCCGGACACGCAAAAATCACCTGCCGGCTACGCCACAACCAGTTGGGAACACTTCGAATCACCTGCCGGGCTTGCTCGAACCACCTGCCGGTCATGCCAAAATCACCTGCCAACTACGCCAGTACCACTTGGCGGACACTGTGGAAACACCTGTCGGGCCGGCCGAACCACATCTCAGACGTGCCAGAACCATGTGCATGAGATGCTGGAACCACACCCCGAACAGACGGAAAACACCTGCCAGACCCGTCTGAACAACCTGCCGAGCACGCCGGAGCCACCTGCTCGACTCGCCGGAACCACCTCCTGACATGCCCAAATCACCAGCCGGGTATGCCAGAACCACTTGGCGGACACTCCGGAATCATCTGCCGGACATGCCGGAACCAGCTCTCAGACACACCAGAACCACGTGCCGGAGACGCCGAAGCACCTGCCGAGCATGCCGGAGCCACCTGCTCGACTCGCCAGAACACCTGCCGGACACGCCAAAATCACCTGCCGGGTTCCGCCAGAACCACCTGGCGGACACTCCGAAACCACCTGTCGCGCATGCCGGACCACCTCTCAGACGTGCCGAAGCACGTGCCGGACACGCCGGAATCACCTACCGGACAGACCGAAACCACCTGCCGAGCACGCCGGAGCCACCTGTTCGACTCGCTGGAACCACCTGCCGGACAGCCAATATGAACTGCTGGCTATGCCAGAACCACCTGGGACGATCCGAATCACCTGCCAGCCATGGCGGAACCACCTCTCAGACGTACCAGAGACCACCTGCCGGAGAAGCTGGAAACACGTCCTGGACAGTCTGGAACCACCTGCCGGCCAAGCCTGAACCACCTGCCAAGCACAACGGAACAACCTGCCAGACACGCCAAAATCACCTGCGTGTTATGCCAGAACCACTTGGAGAACTCTCTGGATGACCTGCCGGGCATGCCGAACCACCTCTCAGACGTGCCAGAACCATGTGGCGGACAGTCCGAATCACCTGTTGGGCATGCGCAACCACCTCTGAGACGTACCCAGAACCACATGCCGTGCAGGCTGGAACCACCTACCGGACAGACCGGAATCACCTTCGGGCATGCCGGAACCACCTGTCAGATGTGCCAGAACACCGTGCCGGAGACGCCGAAGCACCTGCCAAGCACGTTCGAACCACCTGCTCAACTCGCCTGAACCACCTGCCGGACATGCCAAAATCACCTGCCGACTATGCCAGAACCACTTGGCGAACACTCCGGAATCACTTGCCGGGCATGCAGAACCACCTCTCAGACATGCCAAGACCCCGTGCCAATGACCCCGAAGCACCAGCCGAGCACGCCGGAACCACCTGCTCGACTCGCCAGAACCACCTGCCGATCACGCAAAAATCACCTGCCGGCTACGCCACAACCAGTTGGTGAACACTTGGAATCACCTGCCAGCTTGCTGGAACCACCTGCCAGTCATGCCAAAATCACCTGCCAACTCCGCCAGAACCGCTTGGCGGACACTGCGAAACACCTGTCGGGCCGGCTGGAACCACATCTCAGACGTGCCAGAAACGTGTTCATGAGATGCTGGAACCACACCCGAACAGACGATACCACCTGCCAGAACCGCCTGAACCACCTGCTGAGCACGCCGAACCACCTGCTCGACTCACCGGTACCACCTCCCTGACACGCCAAAATCACCTGCTGGGTATGCCAGAACCACTTGGCGGACACTCCGGAATCATCTGCCGGACATGCCGGAACCAGCTCTCAGACACACCAGAACCAAGTGCCGGAGACGCCGAAGCACCTGCCGAGCATGCCGGAGCCACCTGCTCGACTCGCCAGAACACCTGCCGGACACGCCAAAATCACCTGCCGGGTACTGCCAGAACCACCTGGCGGACACTCCGGATCACCTGCCGCGCATGCCGGAACCACCTCTCAGACGTGCCGGAGCACGTGCCGGACACGCCGGAACACCTACCGGACAGACCGGAACCACCTGCCAGAACGCCGGAGCCACCTGTTCGACTCGCTGGAACCACCTGCCGGACAGGCCAATATCAGACTGCTGGCTATGCCAGAACCACCTGGGGGACAGTCCGGATCACCTGCCAGCCATGGCGAAACCACCTCTCAGACGTACCAGAACCACCTGCCGGAGAAGCTGGAAACACGTCCTGGACAGCTGGAACCACGTGACGGCCATGCCTGAACCACCTGCCGAGCACGGCGAACCACCTGCCGACACGCCAAAATCACCTGCGGGCTACGCCAGAACCACTTGGACGACTCTCCGAAATGACCTGCCGGGCATGTCGGAACCACCTCTCAGACGTGCCAGAGCACGTGGCGGACAGTCCGGATCACCTGTCGGGCATACGCAACCACCTCTGACACGTACCCAGAACCACGTGCCGTGCACGCCGGAACCACCTACCGGACAGACCGGAATCAACTTTGGGCATGCCGAAACCACCAGTCAGATGTGCCAGAACACCGTGCCGGAGACGCCGAAGCACCTGCCGAGCACGTCGCAACCACCTGCTCAACTCGCCTGAACCACCTGCCGGACACGCCAAAATCACCTGCCCGCTACACCAGCACCACTTCGGGGACAAGCCGGAATCACGTGAGGGCATGCCGGCACAGCCTCTCAGACTGAACCTCGTGCCGACACCACAGAACCACCTGCCGGACAGACCGGAACCACCTGCCGGACACGCCGGACCACCGGCTCGACCCGCCGGAACGACCGCTGGACATGCAAAATCACCTGCCGGCTACGCCGGAACACTTGGCGAACACTCCGAATCACCTGCCGGGCATGCCGGAACCACCTCTCAGATATGCCAGAACCACGTGCCAATGACCCCGAAGCACCTGCCGAGCACGCCGGAACCACCTGCTCGACTCGCCCAGAACCACCTGCCGGACACGCAAAAATCACCTGCCGGCTACGCCACAACCAGTTGGGAACACTTCGGAATCACCTGCCGGGCTTGCTGGAACCACCTGCCGGTCATGCCAAAATCACCTGCCAACTACGCCAGTACCACTTGGCGGACACTGTGAAACACCTGTCGGGCCGGCCGGACCACATCTCAGACGTGCCAGAACCATGTGCATGAGATGCTGGAACCACACCCCGAACAGACGAAAACACCTGCCAGACCCGTCTGAACAACCTGCCGAGCACGCCGAGCCACCTGCTCGACTCGCCGAACCACCTACCTGACATGCCCAATCACCAGCCGGGTATGCCAGAACCACTTGGCGGACACTCCGGAATCATCTGCCGGACATGCCGGAACCAGCTCTCAGACACACCAGAACCACGTGCCGGAGACGCCGGAAGCACCTGCCGAGCATGCCGGAGCCACCTGCTCGACTCGCCAGAACACCTGCCGACACGCCAAAATCACCTGCCGGGTCCGCCAGAACCACCTGGCGGACACTCCGAAACCACCTGTCGCGCATGCCGGAACCACCTCTCAGACGTGCCGAAGCACGTGCCGGACACGCCGAATCACCTACCGACAGACCGGACCACCTGCCGAGCACGCCGGAGCCACCTGTTCGACTCGCTGGAACCACCTGCCGGACAGCCAATATGAACTGCTGGCTATGCCAGAACCACCTGGGGCAGATCCGGAATCACCTGCCAGCCATGGCGGAACCACCTCTCAGACGTACCAGAACCACCTGCCGGAGAAGCTGGAAACACGTCCTGGACAGTCTGGAACCACCTGCCGGCCAAGCCTGAACCACCTGCCAAGCACAGCGAACAACCTGCCAGACACGCCAAAATCACCTGCGTGTTATGCCAGAACCACTTGGAGGACTCTCTGGGATGACCTGCCGGGCATGCCGGAACCACCTCTCAGACGTGCCAGAACCATGTGGCGGACAGTCCGGAATCACCTGTTGGGCATGCGCAACCACCTCTGAGACGTCCCAGAACCACATGCCGTGCAGGCTCGGAACCACCTACCGGACAGACCGGAATCACCTTCGGGCATGCCGGAACCACCTGTCAGATGTGCCAGAAACACGTGCCGGAGACGCCGAAGCACCTGCCAAGCACGTTGGAACCACCTGCTCAACTCGCCTGAACCACCTGCCGGACATGCCAAAATCACCTGCCGACTATGCCAGAACCACTTGGCGAACACTCCGGAATCACTTGCCGGGCATGCAGAACCACCTCTCAGACATGCCAGAACCCCGTGCCAATGACCCCGAAGCACCAGCCGAGCACGCCGGAACCACCTGCTCGACTCGCCAGAACCACCTGCCGATCACGCAAAAATCACCTGCCGGCTACGCCACAACCAGTTGGTGAACACTTCGGAATCACCTGCCAGGCTTGCTGGAACCACCTGCCAGTCATGCCAAAATCACCTGCCAACTACGCCAGAACCGCTTGGCGGACACTGCGGAACACCTGTCGGGCCGGCTGGAACCACATCTCAGACGTGCCAGAAACGTGTTCATGAGATGCTGGAACCACACCCCGAACAGACGATACCACCTGCCAGAACCGCCTGAACCACCTGCTGAGCACGCCGAACCACCTGCTCGACTCACCGGTACCACCTCCCTGACACGCCAAAATCACCTGCTGGGTATGCCAGAACCACTTGGCGGACACTCCGGAATCATCTGCCGGACATGCCGGAACCAGCTCTCAGACACACCAGAACCAAGTGCCGGAGACGCCGAAGCACCTGCCGAGCATGCCGGAGCCACCTGCTCGACTCGCCAGAACACCTGCCGGACACGCCAAAATCACCTGCCGGGTATCGCCAGAACCACCTGGCGGACACTCCGAAATCACCTGCCGCGCATGCCGGAACCACCTCTCAGACGTGCCGGAAGCACGTGCCAGACACGCCGGAACACCTACCGGACAGACCGGAACCACCTGCCAAGAACGCCGGAGCCACCTGTTCGACTCGCTGGAACCACCTGCCGGACAGGCCAATATCGAACTGCTGGCTATGCCAGAACCACCTGGGGGACAGTCCGGGATCACCTGCCAGCCATGGCGGAACCACCTCTCAGACGTACCAGAACCACCTGCCGGAGAAGCTGGAAACACGTCCTGGACAGACTGGAACCACGTGACGGCCATGCCTGAACCACCTGCCGAGCACGGCGGAACCACCTGCCGGACACGCCAAAATCACCTGCGGGCTACGCCAGAACCACTTGGACGACTCTCCGAAATGACCTGCCGGGCATGTTCGGAACCACCTCTCAGACGTGCCAGAAGCACGTGGCGGACAGTCCGGAATCACCTGTTGGGCATACGCAACCACCTCTGACACGTACCAGAACCACGTGCCGTGCACGCCGGAACCACCTACCGGACAGACCGGAATCAACTTTGGGCATGCCGAAACCACCAGTCAGATGTGCCAGAAACACGTGCCGGAGACGCCGGAAGCACCTGCCGAGCACGTCGCAACCACCTGCTCAACTCGCCTGAACCACCTGCCGGACACGCCAAAATCACCTGCCCGCTACACCAGCACCACTTCGGGACAAGCCGGAATCACGTGAGGGGCATGCCGGCACAGCCTCTCAGACTGAACCTCGTGCCGGACACCACAGAACCACCTGCCGGACAGACCGAACCACCTGCCGGACACGCCGGAACCACCGGCTCGACCCGCCGGAACGACCGCTGGACATGCCAAAATCACCTGCCGGCTACGCCGGAACACTTGGCGAACACTCCGGAATCACCTGCCGGGCATGCCGGAACCACCTCTCAGATATGCCAGAACCACGTGCCAATGACCCCGGAAGCACCTGCCGAGCACGCCGGAACCACCTGCTCGACTCGCCAGAACCACCTGCCGGACACGCAAAAATCACCTGCCGGCTACGCCACAACCAGTTGGGAACACTTCGGAATCACCTGCCGGGCTTGCTGGAACCACCTGCCGGTCATGCCAAAATCACCTGCCAACTACGCCAGTACCACTTGGCGGACACTGTGGAAACACCTGTCGGGCCGGCCGGAACCACATCTCAGACGTGCCAGAACCATGTGCATGAGATGCTGGAACCACACCCCGAACAGACGGAAACCACCTGCCAGACCCGTCTGAACAACCTGCCGAGCACGCCGGAGCCACCTGCTCGACTCGCCGGAACCACCTACCTGACATGCCCAAATCACCAGCCGGGTATGCCAGAACCACTTGGCGGACACTCCGGAATCATCTGCCGGACATGCCGGAACCAGCTCTCAGACACACCAGAACCACGTGCCGGAGACGCCGGAAGCACCTGCCGAGCATGCCGGAGCCACCTGCTCGACTCGCCAGAAACACCTGCCGGACACGCCAAAATCACCTGCCGGGTACGCCAGAACCACCTGGCGGACACTCCGAAATCACCTGTCGCGCATGCCGGAACCACCTCTCAGACGTGCCGGAAGCACGTGCCGGACACGCCGGAATCACCTACCGGACAGACCGGAACCACCTGCCGAGCACGCCGGAGCCACCTGTTCGACTCGCTGGAACCACCTGCCGGACAGGCCAATATCAGACTGCTGGCTATGCCAGAACCACCTGGGGGACGGTCCGGAATCACCTGCCAGCCATGGCGGAACCACCTCTCAGACGTACCAGAACCACCTGCCGGAGAAGCTGGAAACACGTCCTGGACAGTCTGGAACCACCTGCCGGCCAAGCCTGAACCACCTGCCAAGCACAACGGAACAACCTGCCAGACACGCCAAAATCACCTGCGTGTTATGCCAGAACCACTTGGAGGACTCTCCGGAATGACCTGCCGGGCATGCCGGAACCACCTCTCAGACGTGCCAGAACCATGTGGCGGACAGTCCGGAATCACCTGTTGGGCATGCGCAACCACCTCTGAGACGTACCAGAACCACATGCCGTGCACGCTGGAACCACCTACCGGACAGACCGGAATCAACTTCGGGCATGCCGGAACCACCTGTCAGATGTGCCAGAAACACGTGCCGGAGACGCCGGAAGCACCTGCCAAGCACGTCGCAACCACCTGCTCAACTCGCCTGAACCACCTGCCGGACACGCCAAAATCACCTGCCCGCTACACCAGCACCACTTCGGGGACAAGCCGGAATCACGTGAGGGCATGCCGGCACAGCCTTCAGACTGAACCTCGTGCCGGACACCACAGAACCACCTGCCGGACAGACCGGAACCACCTGCCGGACACGCCGGAACCACCGGCTCGACCCGCCGGAACGACCGCTGGACATGCAAAATCACCTGCCGGCTACGCCAGAACCACTTGGCGAACACTCCGGAATCACTTGCCGGGCATGCCGGAACCACCTCTCAGACATGCCAGAACCCCGTGCCAATGACCCCGGAAGCACCAGCCGAGCACGCCGGAACCACCTGCTCGACTCGCCAGAACCACCTGCCGAACACGCAAAAATCACCTGCCGGCTACGCCACAACCAGTTGGTGAACACTTCGGAATCACCTGCCAGGCTTGCTGGAACCACCTGCCAGTCATGCCAAAATCACCTGCCAACTACGCCAGAACCGCTTGGCGGACACTGCGGAAACACCTGTCGGGCCGGCCGGAACCACATCTCAGACGTGCCAGAACCATGTTCATGAGATGCTGGAACCACACCCCGAACAGACGGAAACCACCTGCCAGACCCGTCTGAACCACCTGCTGAGCACGCCGGAACCACCTGCTCGACTCACCGGACCACCTCCCTGACACGCCCAAATCACCTGCTGGGTATGCCAGAACCACTTGGCGGACACTCCGGAATCATCTGCCGGACATGCCGGAACCAGCTCTCAGACACACCAGAACCACGTGCCGGAGACGCCGGAAGCACCTGCCGAGCATGCCGGAGCCACCTGCTCGACTCGCCAGAAACACCTGCCGGACACGCCAAAATCACCTGCCGGGTACGCCAGAACCACCTGGCGGACACTCCGAAATCACCTGCCGCGCATGCCGGAACCACCTCTCAGACGTGCCGGAAGCACGTGCCGGACACGCCGGAATCACCTACCGGACAGACCGGAACCACCTGCCGAGCACGCCGGAGCCACCTGTTCGACTCGCTGGAACCACCTGCCGGACAGGCCAATATCAACTGCTGGCTATGCCAGAACCACCTGGGGGACGGTCCGGAATCACCTGCCAGCCATGGCGGAACCACCTCTCAGACGTACCAGAACCACCTGCCGGAGAAGCTGGAAACACGTCCTGGACAGTCTGGAACCACCTGCCGGCCATGCCTGAACCACCTGCCAAGCACAACGGAACAACCTGCCGGACACGCCAAAATCACCTGCGTGTTATGCCAGAACCACTTGGAGGACTCTCTGGGATGACCTGCCGGGCATGCCGGAACCACCTCTCAGACGTGCCAGAACCATGTGGCGGACAGTCCGGAATCACCTGTTGGGCATGCGCAACCACCTCTGAGACGTACCAGAACCACATGCCGTGCCGGCTGGAACCACCTACCGGACAGACCGGAATCACCTTTCGGGCATGCCGGAACCACCTGTCAGATGTGCCAGAAACACGTGCCGGAGACGCCGGAAGCACCTGCCAAGCACGTTGGAACCACCTGCTCAACTCGCCTGAACCACCTGCCGGACATGCCAAAATCACCTGCCGACTATGCCAGAACCACTTGGCGAACACTCCGGAATCACTTGCCGGGCATGCAGGAACCACCTCTCAGACATGCCAGAACCCCGTGCCAATGACCCCGGAAGCACCAGCCGAGCACGCCGGAACCACCTGCTCGACTCGCCAGAACCACCTGCCGATCACGCAAAAATCACCTGCCGGCTACGCCACAACCAGTTGGTGAACACTTTGGAATCACCTGCCAGGCTTGCTGGAACCACCTGCCAGTCATGCCAAAATCACCTGCCAACTACGCCAGAACCGCTTGGCGGACACTGCGGAAACACCTGTCGGGCCGGCTGGAACCACATCTCAGACGTGCCAGAAACGTGTTCATGAGATGCTGGAACCACACCCCGAACAGACGGATACCACCTGCCAGAACCGCCTGAACCACCTGCTGAGCACGCCGGAACCACCTGCTCGACTCACCGGTACCACCTCCCTGACACGCCAAAATCACCTGCTGGGTATGCCAGAACCACTTGGCGGACACTCCGGAATCATCTGCCGGACATGCCGGAACCAGCTCTCAGACACACCAGAACCAAGTGCCGGAGACGCCGGAAGCACCTGCCGAGCATGCCGGAGCCACCTGCTCGACTCGCCAGAAACACCTGCCGGACACGCCAAAATCACCTGCTGGGTACGCCAGAACCACCTGGCGGACACTCCGGAATCACCTGCCGCGCATGACGGAACCACCTCTCAGACGTGCCGGAAGCACGTGCCAGACACGCCGGAAACACCTACCGGACAGACCGGAACCACCTGCCAAGAACGCCGGAGCCACCTGTTCGACTCGCTGGAACCACCTGCCGGACAGGCCAATATCAACTGCTGGCTATGCCAGAACCACCTGGGGGACAGTCCGGGATCACCTGCCAGCCATGGCGGAACCACCTCTCAGACGTACCAGAACCACCTGCCGGAGAAGCTGGAAACACGTCCTGGACAGACTGGAACCACGTGACGGCCATGCCTGAACCACCTGCCGAGCACGGCGGAACCACCTGCCGGACACGCCAAAATCACCTGCGGGCTACGCCAGAACCACTTGGACGACTCTCCGAAATGACCTGCCGGGCATGTTGGAACCACCTCTCAGACGTGCCAGAAGCACGTGGCGGACAGTCCGGAATCACCTGTTGGGCATACGCAACCACCTCTGACACGTACCAGAACCACGTGCCGTGCACGCCGGAACCACCTACCGGACAGACCGGAATCAACTTTTGGGCATGCCGGAACCACCAGTCAGATGTGCCAGAAACACGTGCCGGAGACGCCGGAAGCACCTGCCGAGCACGTCGCAACCACCTGCTCAACTCGCCTGAACCACCTGCCGGACACGCCAAAATCACCTGCCCGCTACACCAGCACCACTTCGGGGACAAGCCGGAATCACGTGAGGGGCATGCCGGCACAGCCTCTCAGACTGAACCTCGTGCCGGACACCACAGAACCACCTGCCGGACAGACCGGAACCACCTGCCGGACACGCCGGAACCACCGGCTCGACCCGCCGGAACGACCGCTGGACATGCAAAATCACCTGCCGGCTACGCCGGAAACACTTGGCGAACACTCCGGAATCACCTGCCGGGCATGCCGGAACCACCTCTCAGATATGCCAGAACCACGTGCCAATGACCCCGGAAGCACCTGCCGAGCACGCCGGAACCACCTGCTCGACTCGCCAGAACCACCTGCCGGACACGCAAAAATCACCTGCCGGCTACGCCACAACCAGTTGGGGAACACTTCGGAATCACCTGCCGGGCTTGCTGGAACCACCTGCCGGTCATGCCAAAATCACCTGCCAACTACGCCAGTACCACTTGGCGGACACTGTGGAAACACCTGTCGGGCCGGCCGGAACCACATCTCAGACGTGCCAGAACCATGTGCATGAGATGCTGGAACCACACCCAGAACAGACGGAAAACACCTGCCAGACCCGTCTGAACAACCTGCCGAGCACGCCGGAGCCACCTACCTGACATGCCCAAATCACCAGCCGGGTATGCCAGAACCACTTGGCGGACACTCCGGAATCATCTGCCGGACATGCCGGAACCAGCTCTCAGACACACCAGAACCACGTGCCGGAGACGCCGGAAGCACCTGCCGAGCATGCCGGAGCCACCTGCTCGACTCGCCAGAAACACCTGCCGGACACGCCAAAATCACCTGCCGGGTACGCCAGAACCACCTGGCGGACACTCCGAAACCACCTGTCGCGCATGCCGGAACCACCTCTCAGACGTGCAGGAAGCACGTGCCGGACACGCCGGAATGACCTACCGGACAGACCGGAACCACCTGCCGAGTACGCCGGAGCCACCTGTTCGACTCGCTGGAACCACCTGCCGGACAGGCCAATATCAACTGCTGGCTATGCCAGAACCACCTGGGGGACGGTCCGGAATCACCTGCCAGCCATGGCGGAACCACCTCTCAGACGTACCAGAACCACCTGCCGGAGAAGCTGGAAACACGTCCTGGACAGTCTGGAACCACCTGCCGGCCAAGCCTGAACCACCTGCCAAGCACAACGGAACAACCTGCCTGACACGCCAAAATCACCTGCGTGTTATGCCAGAACCACTTGGAGGACTCTCTGGGATGACCTGCCGGGCATGCCGGAACCACCTCTCAGACGTGCCAGAACCATGTGGCGGACAGTCCGGAATCACCTGTTGGGCATGCGCAACCACCTCTGAGACGTACCAGAACCACATGCCGTGCCGGCTGGAACCACCTACCGGACAGACCGGAATCACCTTTCGGGCATGCCGGAACCACCTGTCAGATGTGCCAGAAACACGTGCCGGAGACGCCGGAAGCACCTGCCAAGCACGTTGGAACCACCTGCTCAACTCGCCTGAACCACCTGCCGGACATGCCAAAATCACCTGCCGACTATGCCAGAACCACTTGGCGAACACTCCGGAATCACTTGCCGGGCATGCAGGAACCACCTCTCAGACATGCCAGAACCCCGTGCCAATGACCCCGGAAGCACCAGCCGAGCACGCCGGAACCACCTGCTCGACTCGCCAGAACCACCTGCCGATCACGCAAAAATCACCTGCCGGCTACGCCACAACCAGTTGGTGAACACTTTGGAATCACCTGCCAGGCTTGCTGGAACCACCTGCCAGTCATGCCAAAATCACCTGCCAACTACGCCAGAACCGCTTGGCGGACACTGCGGAAACACCTGTCGGGCCGGCTGGAACCACATCTCAGACTTGCCAGAAACGTGTTCATGAGATGCTGGAACCACACCCCGAACAGACGGATACCACCTGCCAGAACCGCCTGAACCACCTGCTGAGCACGCCGGAACCACCTGCTCGACTCACCGGTACCACCTCCCTGACACGCCAAAATCACCTGCTGGGTATGCCAGAACCACTTGGCGGACACTCCGGAATCATCTGCCGGACATGCCGGAACCAGCTCTCAGACACACCAGAACCAAGTGCCGGAGACGCCGGAAGCACCTGCCGAGCATGCCGGAGCCACCTGCTCGACTCGCCAGAAACACCTGCCGGACACGCCAAAATCACCTGCTGGGTACGCCAGAACCACCTGGCGGACACTCCGGAATCACCTGCCGCGCATGACGGAACCACCTCTCAGACGTGCCGGAAGCACGTGCCAGACACGCCGGAAACACCTACCGGACAGACCGGAACCACCTGCCAAGAACGCCGGAGCCACCTGTTCGACTCGCTGGAACCACCTGCCGGACAGGCCAATATCAACTGCTGGCTATGCCAGAACCACCTGGGGGACAGTCCGGGATCACCTGCCAGCCATGGCGGAACCACCTCTCAGACGTACCAGAACCACCTGCCGGAGAAGCTGGAAACACGTCCTGGACAGACTGGAACCACGTGACGGCCATGCCTGAACCACCTGCCGAGCACGGCGGAACCACCTGCCGGACACGCCAAAATCACCTGCGGGCTACGCCAGAACCACTTGGACGACTCTCCGAAATGACCTGCCGGGCATGTTGGAACCACCTCTCAGACGTGCCAGAAGCACGTGGCGGACAGTCCGGAATCACCTGTTGGGCATACGCAACCACCTCTGACACGTACCAGAACCACGTGCCGTGCACGCCGGAACCACCTACCGGACAGACCGGAATCAACTTTTGGGCATGCCGGAACCACCAGTCAGATGTGCCAGAAACACGTGCCGGAGACGCCGGAAGCACCTGCCGAGCACGTCGCAACCACCTGCTCAACTCGCCTGAACCACCTGCCGGACACGCCAAAATCACCTGCCCGCTACACCAGCACCACTTCGGGGACAAGCCGGAATCACGTGAGGGGCATGCCGGCACAGCCTGTCAGACTGAACCTCGTGCCGGACACCACAGAACCACCTGCCGGACAGACCGGAACCACCTGCCGGACACGCCGGAACCACCGGCTCGACCCGCCGGAACGACCGCTGGACATGCAAAATCACCTGCCGGCTACGCCGGAAACACTTGGCGAACACTCCGGAATCACCTGCCGGGCATGCCGGAACCACCTCTCAGATATGCCAGAACCACGTGCCAATGACCCCGGAAGCACCTGCCGAGCACGCCGGAACCACCTGCTCGACTCGCCAGAACCACCTGCCGGACACGCAAAAATCACCTGCCGGCTACGCCACAACCAGTTGGGGAACACTTCGGAATCACCTGCCGGGCTTGCTGGAACCACCTGCCGGTCATGCCAAAATCACCTGCCAACTACGCCAGTACCACTTGGCGGACACTGTGGAAACACCTGTCGGGCCGGCCGGAACCACATCTCAGACGTGCCAGAACCATGTGCATGAGATGCTGGAACCACACCCAGAACAGACGGAAAACACCTGCCAGACCCGTCTGAACAACCTGCCGAGCACGCCGGAGCCACCTACCTGACATGCCCAAATCACCAGCCGGGTATGCCAGAACCACTTGGCGGACACTCCGGAATCATCTGCCGGACATGCCGGAACCAGCTCTCAGACACACCAGAACCACGTGCCGGAGACGCCGGAAGCACCTGCCGAGCATGCCGGAGCCACCTGCTCGACTCGCCAGAAACACCTGCCGGACACGCCAAAATCACCTGCCGGGTACGCCAGAACCACCTGGCGGACACTCCGAAACCACCTGTCGCGCATGCCGGAACCACCTCTCAGACGTGCAGGAAGCACGTGCCGGACACGCCGGAATGACCTACCGGACAGACCGGAACCACCTGCCGAGTACGCCGGAGCCACCTGTTCGACTCGCTGGAACCACCTGCCGGACAGGCCAATATCAACTGCTGGCTATGCCAGAACCACCTGGGGGACGGTCCGGAATCACCTGCCAGCCATGGCGGAACCACCTCTCAGACGTACCAGAACCACCTGCCGGAGAAGCTGGAAACACGTCCTGGACAGTCTGGAACCACCTGCCGGCCAAGCCTGAACCACCTGCCAAGCACAACGGAACAACCTGCCTGACACGCCAAAATCACCTGCGTGTTATGCCAGAACCACTTGGAGGACTCTCTGGGATGACCTGCCGGGCATGCCGGAACCACCTCTCAGACGTGCCAGAACCATGTGGCGGACAGTCTGGAATCACCTGTTGGGCATGCGCAACCACCTCTGAGACGTACCAGAACCACATGCCGTGCCGGCTGGAACCACCTACCGGACAGACCGGAATCACCTTTCGGGCATGCCGGAACCACCTGTCAGATGTGCCAGAAACACGTGCCGGAGACGCCGGAAGCACCTGCCAAGCACGTTGGAACCACCTGCTCAACTCGCCTGAACCACCTGCCGGACATGCCAAAATCACCTGCCGACTATGCCAGAACCACTTGGCGAACACTCCGGAATCACTTGCCGGGCATGCAGGAACCACCTCTCAGACATGCCAGAACCCCGTGCCAATGACCCCGGAAGCACCAGCCGAGCACGCCGGAACCACCTGCTCGACTCGCCAGAACCACCTGCCGATCACGCAAAAATCACCTGCCGGCTACGCCACAACCAGTTGGTGAACACTTTGGAATCACCTGCCAGGCTTGCTGGAACCACCTGCCAGTCATGCCAAAATCACCTGCCAACTACGCCAGAACCGCTTGGCGGACACTGCGGAAACACCTGTCGGGCCGGCTGGAACCACATCTCAGACTTGCCAGAAACGTGTTCATGAGATGCTGGAACCACACCCCGAACAGACGGATACCACCTGCCAGAACCGCCTGAACCACCTGCTGAGCACGCCGGAACCACCTGCTCGACTCACCGGTACCACCTCCCTGACACGCCAAAATCACCTGCTGGGTATGCCAGAACCACTTGGCGGACACTCCGGAATCATCTGCCGGACATGCCGGAACCAGCTCTCAGACACACCAGAACCAAGTGCCGGAGACGCCGGAAGCACCTGCCGAGCATGCCGGAGCCACCTGCTCGACTCGCCAGAAACACCTGCCGGACACGCCAAAATCACC
>NW_027228018.1:0-27023 GCF_037783145.1 Equus przewalskii
GCTCTCAGAGACACCAGAACCACGTGCCGGAGACGCCGGAAGCACCTGCCGAGCATGCCGGAGCCACATGCTCGACTCGCCAGAAACACCTGCCGGACACGCCAAAATCACCTGCCGGGTATGCCAGAACCACCTGGCGGACACTCCGAAATCACCTGCCGCGCATGCCGGAACCACCTCTCAGACGTGCCGGAAGCACGTGCCGGACACGCCGGAATCACCTACCAGACAGACCGGAACCACCTGCCGAGCACGCCGGAGCCACCTGTTCGACTCGCTGGAACCACCTGCCGGACAGGCCAATATCAACTGCTGGCTATGCCAGAACCACCTGGGGGACGGTCCGGAATCACCTGCCAGCCATGGCGGAACCACCTCTCAGACGTACCAGAACCACCTGCCGGAGAAGCTGGAAACACGTCCTGGACAGTCTGGAACCACCTGCCGGCCAAGCCTGAACCACCTGCCAAGCACAACGGAACAACCTGCCAGACACCCCAAAATGACCTGCGTGTTATTCCAGAACCACTTGGAGGAGTCTTTGGGATGACATGCCGGGCATGCCGGAACCACCTCTCAGACGTGCCAGAACCATGTGGCGGACAGTCCGGAATGACCTGTTGGGCATGCGCAACCACCTCTGAGACGTACCAGAAGCACATGCCGTGCAGGCTGGAACCACCTACCGGACAGACCGGAATCACCTTTCGGGCATGCCGGAACCACCTGTCAGATGTGCCAGAAACACGTGCCGGAGACGCCGGAAGCACCTGCCGAGCACGTCGCAACCACCTGCTCAACTCGCCTGAACCACCTGCCGGACACGCCAAAATCACCTGCCTGCTACACCAGCCCCACTTCGGGGACAAGCCGGAATCACGTGAGGGGCATGCCGGCACAGCCTCTCAGACTGAACCTCGTGCCGGACACCACAGAACCACCTGCCGGACAGACCGGAACCACCTGCCGGACACGCCGGAACCACCGGCTCGACCCGCCGGAACGCCCGCTGGACATGCAAAATCACCTGCCGGCTATGCCGGAAACACTTGGCGAACACTCCTGAATCACCTGCCGGACATGCCGGAACCACCTCTCAGATATGCCAGAACCACGTGCCAATGACCCCGGAAGCACCTGCCGAGCACGCCGCAACCACCTGCTCGACTCGCCAGAACCACCTGCCGGACACGCAAAAATCACCTGCCGGCTACGCCACAACCAGTTGGGGAACACTTCGGAATCACCTGCCAGGCTTGCTGGAACCACCTGCCAGTCATGCCAAAATCACCTGCCAACTACGCCAGTACCACTTGGCGGACACTGTGGAAACACCTGTCGGGCCGGCCGGAACCACATCTCAGACGTGCCAGAACCATGTGCATGAGATGCTGGAACCACACCCCGAACAGACGGAAAACACCTGCCAGACCCGTCTGAACAACCTGCCGAGCACGCCGGAGCCACCTGCTCGACTCGCCGGAACCACCTACCTGACATGCCCAAATCACCAGCCGGGTATGCCAGAACCACTTGTCGGACACTCCGGAATGATCTGTCGGACATGCCGGAACCAGCTCTCAGACACACCACAACCACGTGCCGGAGACGCCGGAAGCACCTGCCGAGCATGCCGGAGCCACCTGCTCGACTCGCCAGAAACACCTGCCGTACACGCCAAAATCACCTGCCGGGTATGCCAGAACCACCTGGCGGACACTACGGAATCACCTGCCGCGCATGCGGGAACCACCTCTAAGACGTGCCGGAAGCACGTGCCGGACACGGCGGAAACACCTACCGGACAGACCGGAACCACCTGCCAAGAACGCCGGAGCCACCTGTTCGAGTCGCTGGAACCACCTGCCGGACAGGCCCATATCAACTGCTGGCTATGCCAGAACCACCTGGGGGACAGTCCGGGATCACCTGCCAGCCATGGCGGAACCACCTCTCAGACGTACCAGAACCACCTGCCGGAGAAGCTGGAAACACGTCCTGGACAGTCTGGAACCACCTGCCGGCCAAGCCTGAAACACTTGCCAAGCACAACGGAACAACCTGCCAGACACGCCAAAATCACCTGCGTGTCATGCCAGAACCACTTGGAGGACTCTCTGGGATGACCTGCCGGGCATGCCGGAACCACCTCTCAGACGTGCCAGAACCATGTGGCGGACAGTCCGGAATCACCTGTTGGGCATGCGCAAACACCTCTGAGACGTACCAGAACCACATGCCGTGCAGGCTGGAACCACCTACCGGACAGACCGGAATCACCTTTCGGGCATGCCGGAACCACCTGTCAGATGTGCCAGAAACACGTGCCGGAGACGCCGGAAGCTCCTGCCAAGCACGTTGGAACCACCTGCTCAACTCGCCTGAACCACCTGCCGGACATGCCAAAATCACCTGCCGACTATGCCAGAACCACTTGGCAAACACTCTGGAATCACTTGCCGGGCATGCAGGAACCACCTCTCAGACATGCCAGAACCCCGTGCCAATGACCCCGGAAGCACCAGCCGAGCACGCCGGAACCACCTGCTCGACTCACCAGAACCACCTGCCGATCATGCAAAAATCACCTGCCGGCTACGCCACAACCAGTTGGTGAACACTTTGGAATCACCTGCCAGGCTTGCTGGAACCACCTGCCAGTCATGCCAAAATCACCTGCCAACTACGCCAGAACCGCTTCGCGGAAACTGCAGGAACACCTGTCGGGCCGGCTGGAACCACATCTCAGACGTGCCAGAAACGTGTTCATGAGATGCTGGAACCACACCCCGAACAGACGGATACCACCTGCCAGAACCGCCTGAACCACCTGCTGAGCACGCCGGAACCACCTGCTCGACTCACCGGTACCACCTCCCTGAAACGCCAAAATCACCTGCTGTGTATGCCAGAACCACTTGGCGGACACTCCGGAATCATCTGCCGGACATGCCGGAACCAGCTCTCAGACACACCAGAACCAAGTGCCGGAGACGCCGGAAGCACCTGCCGAGCATGCCGGACCCCCTGCTCGACTCGCCAGAAACACCTGCCGGACACGCCAAAATCACCTGCCGGGTATGCCAGAACCAACTGGCGGACACTACGGAATCACCTGCCGCGCATGCCGGAACCACCTCTCAGACGTTCCAGAAGCACGTGCCGGACATGCCGCCAACCCCTGCCGGACAGACCGGAACCACCTGCCAAGAAGGCCGTAGCCAACTGTTCGACTCGCTGGAACCACCTCCCGGACAGGCCAATATCAACTGCTGCCTATGCCAGAACCACCTGGGGGACGGTCCGGGATCACCTGCCAGCCATGGCGGAACCACCTCTCAGACGTACCAGAACCACCTGCCGGAGAAGCTGGAAACACGTCCTGGACAGACTGGAACCACGTGACGGTCATGCCTGAACCACCTGCCGAGCACGGCGGAACCACCTGCCGGACACGCCAAAATCACCCGCGGGCTACGCCAGAACCACTTGGACGACTCTCCGAAATGACCTGCTGTGCATGTTGGAACCAACTCTCAGACGTGCCAGAAGCACGTGGCGGACAGTCCGGAATCACCTGTTGGGCATACGCAACCACCTCTGACATGTACCAGAACCACGTGCCGTGCACGCCGGAACCACCTACCGGACAGACCGGAATCCACTTTTGGGCATGCCGGAACCACCAGTCAGATGTGCCAGAAACACGTGCCGGAGACGACGGAAGCACCTGCCGAGCACGTTGGAACCACCTGCTCAACTCGCCTGAACCACCTGCCGGACATGCCAAAATCACCTGCCGACTATGCCAGAACCACTTGGCGAACACTCCGGAATCACTTGCCGGGCATGCAGGAACCACCTCTCAGACATGCCAGAACCCCGTGACAATGACCCCGGAAGCACCAGCCGAGCACGCCGGAACCACCTGCTCGACTCACCAGAACCACCTGCCGATCACGCAAAAATCACCTGCCGGCTACGCCACAAGCAGTTGGTGAACACTTTGGAATCACCTGCCAGGCTTGCTGGAACCACCTGCCAGTCATGCCAAAATCACCTGCCAACTACGCCAGAACCGCTTGGCGGACACTGCGGAAACACCTGTCGGGCCGGCTGGAACCACATCTCAGACGTGCCAGAAACGTGTTCATGAGATGCTGGAACCACACCCCGAACAGACGGATACCACCTGCCAGACCCGTCTGAACAACCTGCCGAGCACGCCGGAGCCACCTGCTCGACTCGCCGGAACCACCTACCTGACATGCCCAAATCACCAGCCGGGTATGCCAGAATCACTTGGCGGACACTCCGGAATCATCTGCCGCACATGCCGGAACCAGCTCTCAGACACACCAGAACCACGTGCCGGAGACGCCGGAAGCACCTGCCGAGCATGCCAGAGCCACCTGCTCGACTCGCCAGAAACACCTGCCGGACACGCCAAAATCACCTGCCGGGTACGCCAGAACCACCTGGCGGACACTCCGAAATCACCTGTCGCGCATGCCGGAACGACCTCTCAGACGTGCCGGAAGCACGTGCCGGACACGCCGGAATCACCTACCGGACAGACCGGAACCACCTGCCGAGCACGCCGGAGCCACCTGTTCGACTCGCTGGAACCACCTGCCGGACAGGCCAATATCAACTGCTGGCTATGCCAGAACCACCTGGGGGACGGTCCGGAATCACCTGCCAGCCATGGCGGAACCACCTCTCAGACGTACCAGAACCACCTGCCGGAGCATCTGGAAACACGTCCTGGGCAGTCTGGAACCACCTGCCGGCCAAGCCTGAACCACCTGCCAAGCACAACGGAGCAACCTGCCAGACACACCAAAATCACCTGCGTGTTATGCCAGAACCACTTGGAGGACTCTCCGGGATGACATGCCGGGCATGCCGGAACCACCTCTCAGACGTGCCAGAACCATGTGGCGGACAGTCCGGAATCACCTGTTGGGCATGCGCAACCACCTCTGAGACGTACCAGAACCACATGCCGTGCAGGCTGGAACCACCTAACGGACAGACCGGAATCACCTTTCGGGCATGCCGGAACCACCTGTCAGATGTGCCAGAAACACGTGCTGGAGACGCCGGAAGCACCTGCCAAGCACGTTGGAACCACCTGCTCAACTCGCCTGAACCACCTGCCGGACATGCCAAAATCACCTGCCGACTATGCCAGAACCACTTGGCGAACACTCCGGAATCCCTTTCCGGGCATGCAGGAACCACCTCTCAGACATGCCAGAACCCCGTGCCAATGACCCCGGAAGCACCAGCCGAGCACGCCGGAACCACCTGCTCGACTCGCCAGAACCACCTGCCGATCACGCAAAAATCACCTGCCGGCTACGCCACAAGCAGTTGGTGAACACTTTGGAATCACCTGCCGGGCTTGCTGGAACCACCTGCCAGTCATGCCAAAATCACCTGCCAACTACGCCAGAACCGCTTGGCGGACACTGCGGAAACACCTGTCGGGCCGGCTGGAACCACATCTCAGACGTGCCAGAAACGTGTTCATGAGATGCTGGAACCACACCCCGAACAGACGGATACCACCTGCCAGAACCGCCTGAACCACCTGCTGAGCACGCCGGAACCACCTGCTCGACTCACCGGTACCACCTCCCTGACACGCCAAAATCACCTGCTGGGTATGCCAGAACCACTTGGCGGACACTCCGGAATCATCTGCCGGACATGCCGGAACCAGCTCTCAGACACACCAGAACCAAGTGCCGGAGACGCCGGAAGCACCTGCCGAGCATGCCGGAGCCCCCTGCTCGACTCGCCAGAAACACCTGCCGGACACGCCAAAATCACCTGCCGGGTATGCCAGAACCACCTGGCGGACACTACGGAATCACCTGCCGCGCATGCCGGAACCAACTCTCAGACGTTCCAGAAGCACGTGCCGGACATGCCCCAAAAACCTGCCGGACAGACCGGAACCACCTGCCAAGAAGGCCGGAGCCAACTGTTCGACTCGCTGGAACCACGTGCCGGACAGGCCAATATCAACTGCTGGCTATGCCAGAACCACCTGGGGACGGTCCGGGATCACCTGCCAGCCATGGCGGAACCACCTCTCAGACGTACCAGAACCACCTCCCGGAGAAGCTGGAAACACGTCCTGGACTGACTGGAACCACGTGACGGCCATGCCTGAACCACCTGCCGAGCACGGCGGAACCACCTGCCGGACACGCCAAAATCACGTGCGGGCTACGCCAGAACCACTAGGACGAATCTCCGAAATGACCTGCCGGGCATGTTGGAACCACCTCTCAGACGTGCCAGAAGCACGTGGCGGACAGTCCGGAATCACCTGTTGGGCATACGCAACCACCTCTGAGACGTACCAGGCCCACGTGCCGTGCACGCCGGAACCACCTACCGGACAGACCGGAATCCACTTTTGGCCATGCCGGAACCACCAGTCAGATGTGCCAGAAACACGTGCCGGAGACGCCGGAAGCACCTGCCGAGCACGTCGCAACCACCTGCTCAACTCGCCTGAACCACCTGCCGGACACGCCAAAATCACCTGCCCGCTACACCAGCACCACTTCGGGGACAAGCCGGAATCACGTGAGGGGCATGCCGGCACAGCCTCTCAGACTGAACCTCGTGCCGGACACCACAGAACCACCTGCCGGACAGACCGGAACCACCTGCCGGACACGCCGGAACCACCGGCTCGACCCGCCGGAACGACCGCTGGACATGCAAAATCACCTGCCGGCTACGCCGGAGACACTTGGCGAACAGTCCGGAATAACCTGCCGGGCATGCCGGAACCACCTCTCAGATATGCCAGAACCACGTGCCAATGACCCCGGAAGCACCAGCCGAGCACGCCGGAACCACCTGCTCGACTCGCCAGAACCACCTGCCGGACACGCAGAAATCACCTACCAGCTACGCCACAACCAGTTGGGGAACACTTCGGAATCACCTGCCGGGCTTGCTGGAACCACCTGCCGGTCATGCCAAAATCACCTGCCAACTATGCCAGTACCACTTGGCGGACACTGTGGAAACACCTGTTGGGCCGGCCGGAACCACATCTCAGACGTGCCAGAACCATGTGCATGACATGCTGGAACCACACCCCGAACAGACGGAAAACACCTGCCAGACCCGTCTGAACAACCTGCCGAGCACGCCGGAGCCACCTGCTCGACTCGCCGGAACCACCTACCTGACATGCCCAAATCACCAGCCGGGTATGCCAGAACCACTTGGCGGACACTCCGGAATCATCTGCCGGACATGCCGGAACCAGCTCTCAGACACACCAGAACCAAGTGCCGGAGACGCCGGAAGCACCTGCCGAGCATGCCGGAGCCCCCTGCTCGACTCGCCAGAAACACCTGCCGGACACGCCAAAATCACCTGCCGGCTACGCCAAAACCACCTGGCGGACACTCCGAAACCACCTGTCGCGCATGCCGGAACCACCTCTCAGACGTGCCGGAAGCACGTGCCGGACACCCCAGAATCACCTGCCGGACAGACCGGAACCACCTGCCGAGCACGCCGGAGCCACCTGTTCGACTCGCTGGAACCACCTGCCGGACAGGCCAATATCAACTGCTGGCTATGCCAGAACCACCTGGGGGACGGTCCGGAATCACCTGCCAGCCATGGCGGAAACACCTCTCAGACGTACCAGAACCACCTGCCGGAGAATCTGGAAACACGTCCTGGACAGTCTGGAACCACCTGCCGTCCAAGCCTGAACCACCTGCCAAGCACAACGGAGCAACCTGCCAGACACACCAAAATCCCCTGCGTGCTATGCCAGAACCACTTGGAGGACTCTCCGGGATGACCTGCCGGGCATGCCGGAACCACCTCTCAGACGTGCCAGAACCATGTGGCGGACAGTCCGTTATCACCTGCTGGGCATGCGCAACCACCTCTGAGACGTACCAGAACCACATGCCGTGCAGGCTGGAACCACCTACCGGACAGACCGGAATCACCTTTCGGGCATGCCGGAACCACCTGTCAGATGTGCCAGAAACACGTGCTGGAGAAGCCGGAAGCACCTGCCAAGCACGTTGGAACCACCTGCTCAACTCGCCTGAACCACCTGCCGGATATGCCAAAATCACCTGCCGACTATGCCAGAACCACTTGGCGAACACTCCGGAATCCCTTTCCGGGCATGCAGGAACCACCTCTCAGACATGCCAGAACCCCGTGCCAATGACCCCGGAAGCACCAGCCGAGCACGCCGGAACCACCTGCTCGACTCGCCAGAACCACCTGCCGATCACGCAAAGATCACCTTCCGGCTACGCCACAACCAGTTGGTGAACACTTTGGAATCACCTGCCAGGCTTGCTGGAACCACCTGCCAGTCATGCCAAAATCACCTGCCAACTACGCCAGAACCGCTTGGCGGACACTGCGGAAACACCTGTCGGGCCGGCTGGAACCACATCTCAGACGTGCCAGAAACGTGTTCATGAGATGCTGGAACCACACCCCGAACAGACGGATACCACCTGCCAGAACCGCCTGAACCACCTGCTGAGCACGCCGGAACCACCTGCTCGACTCACCGGTACCACCTCCCTGACACGCCAAAATCACCTGCTGGGTATGCCAGAACCACTTGGCGGACACTCCGGAATCATCTGCCGGACATGCCGGAACCAGCTCTCAGACACACCAGAACCAAGTGCCGGAGACGCCGGAAGCACCTGCCGAGCATGCCAGAGCCCCCTGCTCGACTCGCCAGAAACACCTGCCGGACACGCCAAAATCACCTGCCGGGTATGCCAGAACCACCTGGCGGACACTCCGAAACCACCTGCCGCGCATGCCGGAACCACCTCTCAGACGTGCCGGAAGCACGTGCCAGACACGCCGGAAACACCTACCGGACAGACCGGAACCACCTGCTGAGCACGCCGGAGCCACCTGTTCGACTCGCTGGAACCACCTGCCGGACAGGCCAATATCAACTGCTGGCTATGCCAGAACCACCTGGGGGACGGTCCGGAATCACCTGCCAGCAATGGCGGAACCACCTCTCAGACGTACCAGAACCACCTGCCGGAGAAGCTGGAAACACGTCCTGGACAGACTGGAACCACGTGACGGCCATGCCTGAACCACCTGCCGAGCACGGCGGAACCACCTGCCGGACACGCCGAAATCACCTGCGGGCTACGCCAGAACCACTTGGACTACTCTCCGAAATGACCTGGCGGGCATGTTGGAACCACCTCTCAGACGTGCCAGAAGCACGTGGCAGGCAGTCCGGAATCACCTGTTGGGCATACGCAACCACCTCTGAGACGTACCAGAACCGCGTCCGTGCACGCCGGAACCACCTACCGGACAGACCGGAATCAACTTTTGGGCATGCCGGAACCACCAGTCAGATGTTCCAGAAACACGTGCCGGAGACGCAGGGAGCACCTGCCGAGCACATCGCACCACCTGCTCAACTCGCCTGAACCACCTGCCGGACACGCCAAAATCACCTGCCCGCTACACCAGCACCACTTCGGGGACAAGCCGGAATCACGTGAGGGGCATGCCGGCACAGCCTCTCAGACTGAACCTCGTGCCGGACACCACAGAACCACCTGCCGGACAGACCGGAACCACCTGCCGGACACGCCGGAACCACCGGCTCGACCCGCCGGAACGACCGCTGGACATGCAAAATCACCTGCCGGCTACGCCGGAAACACTTGGCGAACACTCCGGAATCACCTGCCGGGCATGCCGGAACCACCTCTCAGATATGCCAGAACCACGTGCCAATGACCCCGGAAGCACCTGCCGAGCGCCCCGGAACCACCTGCTCGACTCGCCAGAACCACCTGCCGGACACGCAAAAATCACCTGCCGGCTACGCCACAACCAGTTGGGGAACACTTCGGAATCACCTGCCGGGCTTGCTGGAACCACCTGCCGGTCATGCCAAAATCACCTGCCAATTACGCCAGTACCACTTGGCGGACACTGTGGAAACACCTGTCGGGCCGGCCGGAAGCACATCTCAGACGTGCCACAACCATGTGCATGAGATGCTGGAACCACACCCCAAACAGACGGAAAACACCTGCCAGACCCGTCTGAACAACCTGCCGAGCACGCCGGAGCCACCTGCTCGACTCGCCGGAACCACCTCCCTGACACGCCAAAATCATCTGCTGGGTATGCCAGAACCACTTGGCGGACACTCCGGAATCATCTGCCGGACATGCCGGAACCAGCTCTCAGACACACCAGAACCACGTGCCGGAGACGCCGGAAGCACCTGCCGAGCATGCCGGAGCCACCTGCTCGACTCGCCAGAAACACCTGCCGGACACGCCAAAATCACCTGCCGGGTATGCCAGAACCACCTGGCGGACACTCCGAAATCACCTGTCGCGCATGCCGGAACCACCTCTCAGACGTGCCGGAAGCACGTGCCGGACACGCCGGATTCATCTACCAGACAGACCGGAACCACCTGCCGAGCACGCCGGAGCCACCTGTTCGACTCGCTGGAACCACCTGCCGGACAGGCCAATATCAACTGCTGGCTATGCCAGAACCACCTGGGGGACGGTCCGGAATCACCTGCCAGCCATGGCGGAACCACCTCTCAGACGTACCAGAACCACCTGCCGGAGAAACTGGAAACACGTCCTGGACAGTCTGGAACCACCTGCCGGCCAAGCCTGAACCACCTGCCAAGCACAACGGAACAACCTGCCAGACACGCCAAAATCACCTGCGTGTTATGCCAGAACCACTTGGAGGACTCTCTGGGATGACCTGCCGGGCATGCCGGAACCACCTCTCAGACGTGCCGGAACCATGTGGCGGACAGTCCGGAATCACCTGTTGGGCATGCGCAACCACCTCTGAGACGTACCAGAACCACATGCCGTGCAGGCTGGAACCACCTACCGGACAGACCGGAATCAGCTTTCGGGCATGCCGGAACCACCTGTCAGATGTGCCAGAAACACGTGCCGGAGACGCCGGAAGCACCTGCCAAGCACGTTGGAACCACCTGCTCAACGCGCCTGAACCACCTGCCGGACATGCCAAAATCTCCTGCCGACTATGCCAGAACCACTTGGCGAACTCTCCGGAATCACTTGCCGGGCATGCAGGAACCACCTCTCAGACATGCCAGAACCCCGTGCCAATGACCCCGGAAGCACCAGCCGAGCACGCCGGAACCACCTGCTCGACTCGCCAGAACCACCTGCCGATCACGCAAAAATCACCTGCCGGCTACGCCACAACCAGTTGGTGAACACTTTGGAACCACCTGCCAGGCTTGCTGGAACCACCTGCCTGTCATGCCAAAATCACCTGCCAACTACGCCAGAACCGCTTGGCGGACACTGCGGAAACACCTGTCGGGCCGGCTGGAACAACATCTCAGACGTGCCAGAAATGTGTTCATGAGATGCTGGAACCACACCCCGAACAGACGGATACCACCTGCCAGAACCGCCTGAACCACCTGCTGAGCACGCCGGAACCACCTGCTCGACTCACCGGTACCACCTCCCTGACACGCCAAAATCACCTGCTGGGTATGCCAGAACCACTTGGCGGACACTCCGGAATCATCTGCCGGACATGCCGGAACCAGCTCTCAGACACACCAGAACCAAGTGCCGGAGACGCCGGAAGCACCTGCCGAGCATGCCGGAGCCACCTGCTCGACTCGCTAGAAGCACCTGCCGGACACGCCAAAATCACCTGCCGGGTACGCCAGAACCACCTGGCGGAGACTCCAGAATCACATGTCTCGAATGCCGGAACCACCTCTCAGACGTGCCGGAAGCACGTGCCAGACACGCCGGAAACACCTACCGGACAGACCGGAACCACCTGCTGAGCACGCCGGAGCCACCTGTTCGACTCGCTGGAACCACCTGCCGGACAGGCCAATATCAACTGCTGGCTATGCCAGAACCACCTGGGGGACGGTCCGGAATCACCTGCCAGCCATGGCGGAACCACCTCTCAGACGTACCAGAACCACCTGCCGGAGAAGCTGGAAACACGTCCTGGACAGACTGGAACCACGTGACGGCCATGCCTGAACCACCTGCCGAGCACGGCGGAACCACCTGCCGGACACGCCGAAATCACCTGCGGGCTACGCCAGAACCACTTGGACGACTCTCCGAAATGACCTGCCGGGCATGTTGGAACCACCTCTCAGACGTGCCAGAAGCACGTGGCGGACAGTCCAGAATCACCTGTTGGGCATACGCAACCACCTCTGAGACGTACCAGAACCGCGTCCGTGCACGCCGGAACCACCTACCGGACAGACCGGAATCCACTTTTGGGCATGCCGGAACCACCAGTCAGATGTGCCAGAAACACGTGACGGAGACGCCGGAAGCACCTGCCGAGCACGTCGCAACCACCTGCTCAACTCGCCTGAACCACCTGCCGGACACGCCGAAATCACCTGCCCGCTACACCAGCACCACTTCGGGGACAAGCCGGAATCACGTGAGGGGCATGCCGGCACAGCCTCTCAGACTGAACCTCGTGCCGGACACCACAGAACCACCTGCCGGACAGACCGGAACCACCTGCCGGACACGCCGGAACCACCGGCTCGACCCACCGGAACGACCGCTGGACATGCAAAATCACCTGCCGGCTACGCCGGAAACACTTGGCGAACACTCCGGAATCACCTGCCGGGCATGCCGGAACCACCTCTCAGATATGCCACAACCACGTGCCAATGAACCCGGAAGCACCTGCCGAGCACGCCGGAACCACCTGCTCGACTCGCCAGAACCACCTGCCGGACACGCAAAAATCACCTGCCGGCTACGCCACAACCAGTTGCGGAACACTTCGGAATCACCTGGCGGACTTGCTGGAACCACCTGCCGGTCATGCCAAAATCACCTGCCAATTACGCCAGTACCACTTGGCGGACACTGTGGAAACACCTGTCGGGCCGGCCAGAACCACATCTCAGACGTGCCAGAACCATGTGCGTGAGATGCTGGAACCACACCCCGAACAGACGGAAAACACCTGCCAGACCCGTCTGAACAACCTGCCGAGCACGCCGGAGCCACCTGCTCGACTCGCCGGAACCACCTACCTGACATGCCCAAATCACCAGCCGGGTATGCCAGAACCACTTGGCGGACACTCCGGAATCACCTGCCAGACATGCCGGAACCAGCTCTCAGAGACACCAGAACCACGTGCCGGAGACGCCGGAAGCACCTGCCGAGCATGCCGGAGCCACCTGCTCGACTCGCCAGAAACACCTGCCGGACACGCCAAAATCACCTGCCGGGTATGCCAGAACCACCTGGCGGACACTCCGAAATCACCTGTCGCGCATGCCGGAACCACCTCTCAGACGTGCCGGAAGTACGTGCCGGACACGCCGGAATCACCTACCAGACAGACCGGAACCACCTGCCGAGCACGCCGGAGCCACCTGTTCGACTCGCTGGAACCACCTGCCGGACAGGCCAATATCAACTGCTGGCTATGCCAGAACCACCTGGGGGACGGTCCGGAAGCACCTGCCAGCCATGGCGGAACCACCTCTCAGACGTACCAGAACCACCTGCCGGAGAAGCTGGAAACACGTCCTGGACAGTCTGGAACCACCTGCCGGCCAAGCCTGAACCACCTGCCAAGCACAACGGAACAACCTGCCAGACACGCCAAAATCACCTGCGTGTTATGCCAGAACCACTTGGAGGACTCTCTGGGATGACCTGCCGGGCATGCCGGAACCACCTCTCAGACGTGCCAGAACCATGTGGCGGACAGTCCGGAATCACCTGTTGGGCATGCGCAACCACCTCTGAGACGTACCAGAACCACATGCCGTGCAGGCTGGAACCACCTACCGGACAGACCGGAATCAGCTTTCGGGCATGACGGAACCACCTGTCAAATGTGCCAGAAACACGTGCCGGAGACGCCGGAAGCACCTGCCAAGCACGTTGGAACCACCTGCTCAACGCGCCTGAACCACCTGCCGGACATGCCAAAATCACCTGCCGACTATGCCAGAACCACTTGGCGAACTCTCCGGAATCACTTGCCGGGCATGCAGGAACCACCTCTCAGACATGCCAGAACCCCGTGCCAATGACCCCGGAAGCACCAGCCGAGCACGCCGGAACCACCTGCTCGACTCGCCAGAACCACCTGCCGATCACGCAAAAATCACCTGCCGGCTACGCCACAACCAGTTGGTGAACACTTTGGAACCACCTGCCAGGCTTGCTGGAACCACCTGCCAGTCATGCCAAAATCACCTGCCAACTACGCCAGAACCGCTTGGCGGACACTGCGGAAACACCTGTCGGGCCGGCTGGAACCACATCTCAGACGTGCCAGAAATGTGTTCATGAGATGCTGGAACCACACCCCGAACAGACGGATACCACCTGCCAGAACCGCCTGAACCACCTGCTGAGCACGCCGGAACCACCTGCTCGACTCACCGGTACCACCTCCCTGACACGCCAAAATCACCTGCTGGGTATGCCAGAACCACTTGGCGGACACTCCGGAATCATCTGCCGGACATGCCGGAACCAGCTCTCAGACACACCAGAACCAAGTGCCGGAGACGCCGGAAGCACCTGCCGAGCATGCCGGAGCCACCTGCTCGACTCGCTAGAAGCACCTGCCGGACACGCCAAAATCACCTGCCGGGTACGCCAGAACCACCTGGTGGAGACTCCGGAATCACCTGTCGCGCATGACGGAACCACCACTCAGACGTGCCGGAAGCACGTGCCAGACACGCCGGAAACACCTACCGAACAGACCGGAACCACCTGCCAAGAACGCCGGAGCCACCTGTTCGACTCGCTGGAACCACCTGCCGGACAGGCCAATATCAACTGCTGGCTATGCCAGAACCACCTGGGGGACGGTCCGGAATCACCTGCCAGCCATGGCGGAACCACCTCTCAGACGTACCAGAACCACCTGCCGGAGAAGCTGGAAACACGTCCTGGACAGACTGGAACCACGTGACGGCCATGCCTGAACCACCTGCCGAGCACGGCGGAACCACCTGCCGGACACGCCGAAATCACCTGCGGGCTACGCCAGAACCACTTGGACGACTCTCCGAAATGACCTGCCGGGCATGTTGGAACCACCTCTCAGACGTGCCAGAAGCACGTGGCGGACAGTCCGGAATCACCTGTTGGGCATACGCAACCACCTCTGAGACGTACCAGAACCGCGTCCGTGCACGCCGGAACCACCTACCGGACAGACCGGAATCAACTTTTGGGCATGCCGGAACCACCAGTCAGATGTGCCAGAAACACGTGCCGGAGACGCCGGAAGCTCCTGCCGAGCACGCCGCAACCACCTGCTCAACTCGCCTGAACCACCTGCCGGACACGCCAAAATCACCTGCCCGCTACACCAGCACCACTTCGGGGACAAGCCGGAATCACGTGAGGGGCATGCCGGCACAGCCTCTCAGACTGAACCTCGTGCCGGACACCACAGAACCACCTGCCGGACAGACCGGAACCACTTGCCGGACACGCCGGAACCAAAGGCTCGACCCGCCGGAACGAACCCTGGACATGCAAAATCACCTGCCGGCTATGCCGGAAACACTTGGCGAACAATCCGGAATCACCTGCCGGGCATTCCGGAACCACCTCTCAGATATGCCAGAACCACGTGCCAATGACCCCGGAAGCACCTGCCGAGCACGCCGGAACCACCTGCTCGACTCGCCAGAACCACCTGCCGGACACGCAAAAATCACCTGCCGGCTACGCCACAACCAGTTGGGGAACACTTCGGAATCACCTGCCGGGCTTGCCGGACCCACCCGCCAGTCATGCCAAAATTACCTGCCAACTACGCCAGTACCACTTGGCGGACACTGTGGAAACACCTGTCGGGCTGGCCGGAACCACATCTCAGACGTGCCAGAACCATGTGCATGAGATGCTGGAACCACACCCCGAACAGACGGAAAACACCTGCCAGACCCGTCTGAACAACCTGCCGAGCACGCCAGAGCCACCTACCTGACATGCCCAAATCAAAAGCCGGGTATGACAGAACCACTTGGCGGACACTCCGGAATCATCTGCCGGACATGCCGGAACCAGCTCTCAGACACACCTGAACCACGTGCCGGAGACGCCGGAAGCACCTGCCGAGCATGCGGGAGCCACCTGCTCGACTCGCCAGAAACACCTGCCAGACACGCCAAAATCACCTGCCGGGTACGCCAGAACCACCTGGCGGACACTCCGAAATCACCTGTCGCGCATGCCGGAACCACCTCTCAGACGTGCCGGAAGCACGTGCCGGACACGCCGGAATCACCTACCGGACAGACCGGAACCACCTGCCGAGCACGCCGGAGCCACCTGTTCGACTCGCTGGAACCACCTGCCGGACAGGCCAATATCAACTGCTGGCTATGCCAGAACCACCTGGGGGACGGTCCGGAATCACCTGCCAGCCATGGCGGAACCACCTCTCAGACGTACCAGAACCACCTGCCGGAGAAGCTGGAAACACGTCCTGGACAGTCTGGAACCACCTGCCGGCCAAGCCTGAACCACCTGCCAAGCACAACGGAACAACCTGCCAGACACGCCAAAATCAACTGCGTGTTATGCCAGAACCACTTGGAGGACTCTCCGGGATGACCTGCCGGGCATGCCGGAACCACCTCTCAGACGTGCCACAACCATGTGGCGGACAGTCCGGAATGACCTGTTGGGCATGCGCAACCACCTCTGAGACGTACCAGAACCACATGCCGTGCAGGCTGGAACCACCTACCGGACAGACCGGAATCACCTTTCGGGCATGCCGGAACCACCTGTCAGATGTGCCAGAAACACGTGCCGGAGACGCCGGAAGCACCTGCCAAGCACGTTGGAACCACCTGCTCAACTCGCCTGAACCACCTGCCGGACATGCCAAAATCACCTGCCGACTATGCCAGAACCACTTGGCGAACACTCCGGAATCCATTTCCGGGCATGCAGGAACCACCTCTCAGACATGCCAGAACCCCGTGCCAATGACCCCGGAAGCACCAGCCGAGCACGCCGGAACCACCTGCTCGACTCGCCAGAACCACCTGCCGATCACGCAAAAATCACCTGCCGGCTACGCCACAACCAGTTGGTGAACACTTTGGAATCACCTGCCAGGCTTGCTGGAACCACCTGCCAGTCAAGCCAAAATCACCTGACAACTACGCCAGAACCGCTTGGCGGACACTGCGGAAACACCTGTCGGGCCGGCTGGAACCACATCTCAGACGTGCCAGAAACGTGTTCATGAGATGCTGGAACCACACCCCGAACAGACGGATACCACCTGCCAGAACCGCCTGAACCACCTGCTGAGCACGCCGGAACCACCTGCTCGACTCACCGGTACCACCTCCCTGACACGCCAAAATCACCTGCTGGGTATGCCAGAACCACTTGGCGGACATTCCGGAATCATCTCCCGGACATGCCGGAACCAGCTCTCAGACACACCAGAACCAAGTGCCGGAGACGCCGGAAGCACCTGCCGAGCATGCCGGAGCCACCTGCTCGACTCGCCAGAAACACCTGCCGGACACGCCAAAATCACCTGCCGGGTATGCCAGAACCACCTGGCGGACACTCCGAAATCACCTGTCGCGCATGCCGGAACCACCTCTCAGACGTGCCGGAAGCACGTGCCGGACACGCCGGAATCACCTACCAGACAGACCGGAACCACCTGCCGAGCACGCCGGAGCCACCTGTTCGACTCGCTGGAACCACCTGCCGGACAGGCCAATATCAACTGCTGGCTATGCCAGAACCACCTGGGGGACGGTCCGGAAGCACCTGCCAGCCATGGCGGAACCACCTCTCAGACGTACCAGAACCACCTGCCGGAGAAGCTGGAAACACGTCCTGGACAGTCTGGAACCACCTGCCGGCCAAGCCTGAACCACCTGCCAAGCACAACGGAACAACCTGCCAGACACGCCAAAATCAACTGCGTGTTATGCCAGAACCACTTGGAGGACTCTCTGGGATCACCTGCCGGGCATGCCGGAACCACCTCTCAGACGTGCCAGAACCATGTAGCGGACAGTCTGGAATCACCTGTTGGGCATGCGCAACCACCTCTGAGACGTACCAGAACCACATGCCGTGCAGGCTGGAACCACCTACCGGACAGACCGGAATCAGATTTCGGGCATGCCGGAACCACCTGTCAAATGTGCCAGAAACACGTGCCGGAGACGCCGGAAGCACCTGCCAAGCACGTTGGAACCACCTGCTCAACGCGCCGGAACCACCTGCCGGACATGCCAAAATCACCTGCCGACTATGCCAGAACCACTTGGCGAACTCTCCGGAATCACTTGCCGGGCATGCAGGAACCACATCTCAGACATGCCAGAACCCCGTGCCAATGACCCCGGAAGCACCAGCCGAGCACGCCGGAACCACCTGCTCGACTCGCCAGAACCACCTGCCGATCACGCAAAAATCACCTGCCGGCTACGCCACAACCAGTTGGTGAACACTTTGGAACCACCTGCCAGGCTTGCTGGAACCACCTGCCAGTCATGCCAAAATCACCTGCCAACTACGCCAGAACCGCTTGGCGGACACTGCGGAAACACCTGTCGGGCCGGCTGGAACAGCATCTCAGACGTGCCAGAAATGTGTTCATGAGATGCTGGAACCACACCCCGAACAGACGGATACCACCTGCCAGAACCGCCTGAACCACCTGCTGAGCACGCCGGAACCACCTGCTCGACTCACCGGTACCACCTCCCTGACACGCCAAAATCACCTGCTGGGTATGCCAGAACCACTTGGCGGACACTCCGGAATCATCTGCCGGACATGCCGGAACCAGCTCTCAGACACACCAGAACCAAGTGCCGGAGACGCCGGAAGCACCTGCCGAGCATGCCGGAGCCACCTGCTCGACTCGCTAGAAGCACCTGCCGGACACGCCAAAATCACCTGCCGGGTATGACAGAACCACCTGGTGGAGACTCCGGAATCACCTGTCGCGCATGACGGAACCACCTCTCAGACGTGCCGGAAGCACGTGCCAGACACGCCGGAAACACCTACCGAACAGACCGGAACCACCTGCCAAGAACACCGGAGCCACCTGTTCGACTCGCTGGAACCACCTGCCGGACAGGCCAATATCAACTGCTGGCTATGCCAGAACCACCTGGGGGACGGTCCGGAATCACCTGCCAGCCATGGCGGAACCACCTCTCAGACGTACCAGAACCACCTGCCGGAGAAGCTGGAAACACGTCCTGGACAGACTGGAACCACGTGACGGCCATGCCTGAACCACCTGCCGAGCACGGCGGAACCACCTGCCGGACACGCCGAAATCACCTGCGGGCTACGCCAGAACCACTTGGACGACTCTCCGAAATGACCTGCCGGGCATGTTGGAAGCACCTCTCAGACGTGCCAGAAGCACGTGGCGGACAGTCCGGAATCACCTGTTGGGCATACGCAACCACCTCTGAGACGTACCAGAACCGCGTCCGTGCACGCCGGAACCACCTACCGGACAGACCGGAATCAACTTTTGGGCATGCCGGAACCACCAGTCAGATGTGCCAGAAACACGTGCCGGAGACGCCGGAAGCTCCTGCCGAGCACGCCGCAACCACCTGCTCAACTCGCCTGAACCACCTGCCGGACACGCCAAAATCACCTGCCCGCTACACCAGCACCACTTCGGGGACAAGCCGGAATCACGTGAGGGGCATGCCGGCACAGCCTCTCAGACTGAACCTCGTGCCGGACACCACAGAACCACCTGCCGGACAGACCGGAACCACCTGCCGGACACGCCGGAACCACCGGCTCGACCCGCCGGAACGACCGCTGGACATGCAAAATCACCTGCCGGCTACGCCGCAAACACTTGGCGAACACTCCGGAATCACCTGCCGGGCATGTCGGAACCACCTCTCAGATATGCCAGAACCACGTGCCAATGACCCCGGAAGCACCTGCCGAGCACGCCGGAACCACCTGCTCGACTCGCCAGAACCACCTGCCGGACACGCAAAAATCACCTGCCGGCTACGCCACAACCAGTTGGGGAACACTTCGGAATCACCTGCCGGGCTAGCTGGAACCACCTGCCGGTCATGCCAAAATCACCTGCCAATTACGCCAGTACCACTTGGCGGACACTGTGGAAACACCTGTCGGGCCGGCCGGAAGCACATCTCAGACGTGCCACAACAATGTGCATGAGATGCTGGAACCACACCCCTAACAGACGGAAAACACCTGCCAGACCCGTCTGAACAACCTGCCGAGCACGCCGGAGCCACCTGCTCGACTCGCTGGAACCACCTACCTGACATGCCCAAATCACCAGCCGGGTATGCCAGAACCACTTGGCGGGCACTCCGGAATCATCTGCCGGACATGCCGGAACCAGCTCTCAGAGACACCAGAACCACGTGCCGGAGACGCCGGAAGCACCTGCCGAGCATGCCGGAGCCACCTGCTCGACTCGCCAGAAACACCTGCCGGACACGCCAAATCACCTGCCGGGTACGCCAGAACCACCTGGCGGACACTCCGAAATCACCTGTCGCGCATGCCGGAACCACCTCTAACACGTGCCGGAAACACGTGCCGGACACGCCGGAATCACCTACCGGACAGACCGGAACCACCTGCCGAGCACGTCGGAGCCACCTGTTCGACTCGCTGGAACCACCTGCTGGACAGGCCAATATCAACTGCTGGCTATGCCAGAACCACCTGGGGGAAGGTCCGGAATCACCTGCCAGCCATGGCGGAACCACCTCTCAGACGTACCAGAACCACCTGCCAGAGAAGCTGGAAACACGTCCTGGACAGTCTGGAACCACCTGCCGGCCAAGCCTCTACCACCTGCCAAGCACAACGGAACAACCTGCCAGACACGCCAAAATCAACTGCGTGTTATGCCAGAACCACTTGGAGGACTCTCTGGGATGACCTGCCGGGCATGCCGGAACCACCTCTCAGACGTGCCAGAACCATGTGGCGGACAGTCCGGAATCACCTGTTGGGCATGCGCAACCACCTCTGAGACGTACCAGAACCACATGCCGTGCAGGCTGGAACCACCTACCGGACAGACCGGAATCACCTTTCGGGCATGCCGGAACCACCAGTCAGATGTGCCAGAAACACGTGCCGGAGACGCCGGAAGCACCTGCCAAGCACGTTGGAACCACCTGCTCAACGCGCCTGAACCACCTGCCGGACATGCCAAAATCACCTGCCGACTATGCCAGAACCACTTGGCAAACACTCTGGAATCAGTTGCCGGGCATGCAGGAACCACCTCTCAGACATGCCAGAACCCCGTGCCAATGACCCCGGAAGCACCAGCCGAGCACGCCGGAACCACCTGCTCGACTCACCAGAACCACCTGCCGATCACGCAAAAATCACCTGCCGGCTACGCCACAAGCAGTTGGTGAACACTTTGGAATCACCTGCCAGGCTTGCTGGAACCACCTGCCAGTCATGCCAAAATCACCTGCCAACTACGCCAGAACCGCTTGGCGGACACTGCGGAAACACCTGTCGGGCCGGCTGGAACCACATCTCAGACGTGCCAGAAACGTGTTCATGAGATGCTGGAACCACACCCCGAACAGACGGATACCACCTGCCAGAACCGCCTGAACCACCTGCTGAGCACGCCGGAACCACCTGCTCGACTCACCGGTGCCACCTCCCTGACACGCCAAAATCACCTGCTGGGTATGCCAGAACCACTTGGCGGACACTCCGGAATCATCTGCCGGACATGCCGGAACCAGCTCTCAGACACACCAGAACCACGTGCCGGAGACGCCGGAAGCACCTGCCGAGCATGCCGGAGACCCCTGCTCGACTCGCCAGAAACACCTGCCGGACACGCCAAAATCACCTGCCGGGTATGCCAGAACCACCTGGCGGACACTACGGAATCACCTGCCGCGCATGCCGGAACCACCTCTCAGACGTGCCGGAAGCACGTGCCAGACACGCCGGAAACACCTACCGGACAGACCGGAACCACCTGCCAAGAACGGCGGAGCCACCTGTTCGACTCGCTGGAACCACCTGCCGGACAGGCCAATATCAACTGCTGCCTATGCCACAACCACCTGGGGGACAGTCCGGGATCACCTGCCAGCCATGGCGGAACCACCTCTCAGACGTACCAGAACCACTTGCCGGAGAAGCTGGAAACACGTCCTGGACAGACTGGAACCACGTGACGGCCATGCCTGAACCACCTGCCGAGCACGGCGGAACCACCTGCCGGACACGCCGAAATCACCTGTGGGCTACGCCAGAACCACTTGGACGACTCTCCGAAATGACCTGCCGGGCATGTTGGAACCATCTCTCAGACGTGCCAGAAGCACGTGGCGGACAGTCCGGAATCACCTGTTGGGCATACGCAACCACCTATGAGACGTACCACAACCACGTGCCGTGCACGCCGCAACCACCTACCGGACAGACCGGAATCAACTTTTGGGCATGCCGGAACCACCAGTCACATGTGCCAGAAACACGTGCCGGAGACGCCGGAAACACCTGCCGAGCACGTCGCAACCACCTGCTCAACTCGCCTGAACCACCTGCCGGACACGCCACAATCACCTGCCCGCTACACCAGCACCACTTCGGGGACAAGTCGGAATCACGTGAGGGGCATGCCGGCACAGCCTCTCAGACTGAACCTCGTGCCGGACACCACAGAACCACCTGCCGGACAGACCGGAACCACCTGCCGGACACGCCGGAACCACCGGCTCGACCCGCCGGAACGACCGCTGGACATGCAAAATCACCTGCCGGCTACGCCGGAAACACTTGGCGAACAGTCCGGAATAACCTGCCGGGCATGCCGGAACCACCTCTCAGATATGCCAGAACCACGTGCCAATGACCCCGGAAGCACCTGCCGAGCACGCCGGAACCACCTGCTCGACTCTCCAGAACCACCTGCCGGACATGCAGAAATCACCTACCGGCTACGCCACAACCAGTTGGGGAACACTTCGGAATCACCTGCCGGGCTTGCTGGAACCACCTGCCGGTCATGCCAAAATCACCTGCCAACTATGCCAGTACCACTTGGCGGACACTGTGGAAACACCTGTCGGGCCGGCCGGAACCACATCTCAGACGTGCCAGAACCATGTGCATGAGATGCTGGAACCACACCCCGAACAGACGGAAAACACCTGCCAGACCCGTCTGAACAACCTGCCGAGCACGCCGGAGCCACCTGCTCGACTCGCCGGAACCACCTACCTGACATGCCCAAATCACCAGCCGGGTATGCCAGAACCACTTGGCGGACACTCCGGAATCATCTGCCGGACATGCCGGAACCAGCTCTCAGACACACCAGAACCAAGTGCCGGAGACGCCGGAAGCACCTGCCGAGCATGCCGGAGCCACATGCTCGACTCGCCAGAAACACCTGCCGGACACGCCAAAATCACCTGCCGGCTACGCCAAAACCACGTGGCGGACACTCCGAAACCACCTGTCGCGCATGCCGGAACCACCTCTCAGACGTGCCGGAAGCACGTGCCGGACACCCCAGAATCACCTACCGGACAGACCGGAACCACCTGCCGAGCACGCCGGAGCCACCTGTTCGACTCGCTGGAACCACCTGCCGGACAGGCCAATATCAACTGCTGGCTATGCCAGAACCACCTGGGGGACGGTCCGGAATCACCTGCCAGCCATGGCGGAACCACCTCTCAGACGTACCAGAACCACCTGCCGGAGAATCTGGAAACACATCCTGGACAGTCTGGAACCACCTGCCGGCCAAGCCTGAACCACCTGCCAAGCACAACGGAGCAACCTGCCAGACACACCAAAATCACCTGCGTGTTATGCCAGAACCACTTGGAGGACTCTCCGGGATGACCTGCCGGGCATGCCGGAACCACCTCTCAGACGTGCCAGAACCATGTGGCGGACAGTCCGTTATCACCTGTTGGGCATGCGCAACCACCTCTGAGACGTACCAGAACCACATGCCGTGCAGGCTGGAACCACCTAACGGACAGACCGGAATCACCTTTCGGGCATGCCGGAACCACCTGTCAGATGTGCCAGAAACACGTGCTGGAGACGCCGGAAGCACCTGCCAAGCACGTTGGAACCACCTGCTCAACTCGCCTGAACCACCTGCCGGACATGCCAAAATCACCTGCCGACTATGCCAGAACCACTTGGCGAACACTCCGGAATCCCTTTCCGGGCATGCAGGAACCACCTCTCAGACATGCCAGAACCCCGTGCCAATGACCCCGGAAGCACCAGCCGAGCACGCCGGAACCACATGCTCGACTCGCCAGAACCACCTGCCGATCACGCAAAGATCACCTTCCGGCTACGCCACAACCAGTTGGTGAACACTTTGGAATCACCTGCCAGGCTTGCTGGAACCACCTGCCAGTCATGCCAAAATCACCTGCCAACTACGCCAGAACCGCTTGGCGGACACTGCGGAAACACCTGTCGGGCCGGCTGGAACCACATCTCAGACGTGCCAGAAACGTGTTCATGAGATGCTGGAACCACACCCCGAACAGACGGATACCACCTGCCAGAACCGCCTGAACCACCTGCTGAGCACGCCGGAACCACCTGCTCGACTCACCGGTACCACCTCCCTGACACGCCAAAATCACCTGCTGGGTATGCCAGAACCACTTGGCGGACACTCCGGAATCATCTGCCGGACATGCCGGAACCAGCTCTCAGACACACCAGAACCAAGTGCCGGAGACGCCGGAAGCACCTGCCGAGCATGCCGGAGCCCCCTGCTCGACTCGCCAGAAACACCTGCCGGACATGCCAAAATCACCTGCCGGGTATGCCAGAACCACCTGGCGGACACTACGGAATCACCTGCCGCGCATGCCGGAACCACCTCTCAGACGTGCCGGAAGCACGTGCCAGACACGCCGGAATTACGTTCCGGACAGACCGGAACCACCTGCCAAGAACGCCGGAGCCACCTGTTCGACTCGCTGGAACCACCTGCCGGACAGGCCAATATCAACTGCTGGCTATGCCAGAACCACCTGGGGGACGGTCCGGGATCACCTGCCAGCCATGGCGGAACCACCTCTCAGACGTACCAGAACCACCTGCCGGAGAAGCTGGAAACACGTCCTGGACGCACTGGAACCACGTGACGGCCATGCCTGAACCACCTGCCGAGCACGGCGGAACCACCTGCCGGACACGCCAAAATCACCTGCGGGCTACGCCAGAACCACTTGGACGACTCTCCGAAATGACCTGCCGGTAACGTTGGAACCACCTCTCAGACGTGGCAGAAGCACGTGGCGGACAGTCCGGAATCACCTGTTGGGCATACGCAACCACCTCTGAGACGTACCAGAACCACGTGCCGTGCACGCCGGAACCACCTACCGGACAGACCGGAATCCACTTTTGGGCATGCCGGAACCACCAGTCACATGTGCCAGAAACACGTGCCGGAGACGCCGGAAGCACCTGCCGAGCACGTCGCAACCACCTGCTCAACTCGCCTGAACCACCTGCCGGACACGCCACAATCACCTGCCCGCTACACCAGCACCACTTCGGGGACAAGTCGGAATCACGTGAGGGGCATGCCGGCACAGCCTCTCAGACTGAACCTCGTGCCGGACACCACAGAACCACCTGCCGGACAGACCGGAACCACCTGCCGGACACGCCGGAACCACCGGCTCGACCCGCCGGAACGACCGCTGGACATGCAAAATCACCTGCCGGCTACGCCGGAAACACTTGGCGAACAGTCCGGAATAACCTGCCGGGCATGCCGGAACCACCTCTCAGATATGCCAGAACCACGTGCCAATGACCCCGGAAGCACCTGCCGAGCACGCCAGAACCACCTGCTCGACTCTCCAGAACCACCTGCCGGACATGCAGAAATCACCTACCAGCTACGCCACAACCAGTTGGGGAACACTTCGGAATCACCTGCCGGGCTTGCTGGAACCACCTGCCGGTCATGCCAAAATCACCTGCCAACTATGCCAGTACCACTTGGCGGACACTGTGGAAACACCTGTCGGGCCGGCCGGAACCACATCTCAGACGTGCCAGAACCATGTGCATGAGATGCTGGAACCACACCCCGAACAGACGGAAAACACCTGCCAGACCCGTCTGAACAACCTGCCGAGCACGCCGGAGCCACCTGCTCGACTCGCCGGAACCACCTACCTGACATGCCCAAATCACCAGCCGGGTATGCCAGAACCACTTGGCGGACACTCCAGAATCATCTGCCGGACATGCCGGAACCAGCTCTCAGACACACCAGAACCAAGTGCCGGAGACGCCGGAAGCACCTGCCGAGCATGCCGGAGCCACATGCTCGACTCGCCAGAAACACCTGCCGGACACGCCAAAATCACCTGCCGGCTACGCCAAAACCACGTGGCGGACACTCCGAAACCACCTGTCGCGCATGCCGGAACCACCTCTCAGACGTGCCGGAAGCACGTGCCGGACACCCCAGAATCACCTACCGGACAGACCGGAACCACCTGCCGAGCACGCCGGAGCCACCTGTTCGACTCGCTGGAACCACCTGCCGTACAGGCCAATATCAACTGCTGGCTATGCCAGAACCACCTGGGGGACGGTCCGGAATCACCTGCCAGCCATGGCGGAACCACCTCTCAGACGTACCAGAACCACCTGCCGGAGAATCTGGAAACACGTCCTGGACAGTCTGGAACCACCTGCCGGCCAAGCCTGAACCACCTGCCAAGCACAACGGAGCAACCTGCCAGACACACCAAAATCACCTGCGTGTTATGCCAGAACCACTTGGAGGACTCTCCGGGATGACCTGCCGGGCATGCCGGAACCACCTCTCAGACGTGCCAGAACCAT
>NW_027228019.1:0-26950 GCF_037783145.1 Equus przewalskii
AGGTGGTTGCGTATGCCCAACGGGTGATTCCGGACTGTCCGCCACGTGCTTCTGGCACTTCTGAGAGGTGGTTCCAACATGCCCGGCAGGTCATTTCGGAGAGTTGTCCAAGTGGTTCTGGCGTAGCCCGCAGGTGATTTTGGCGTGTCCGGCGGGTGGTTCCGCCGTGCTCGGCAGGTGGTTCAGGCATGGCCGTCACGTGGTTCCAGTCTGTCCAGGACGTGTTTCCAGCTTCTCCGGCAGGTGGCTCTGGTACGTCTGAGAGGTGGTTCCGCCATGGCTGGCAGGTGATCCCGGACTGTCCCCCAGGTGGTTCTGGCATAGCCAGCAGTTGATATTGGCCTGTCCGGCAGGTGGTTCCAGCGAGTCGAACAGGTGGCTCCGGCGTTCTTGGCAGGTGGTTCCGGTCTGTCCGGTAGGTGTTTCCGGCGTGTCTGGCATGTGCTTCCGGCACGTCTGAGAGGTGGTTCCGGCATGCGCGGCAGGTGATTCCGTAGTGTCCGCCAGGTGGTTCTGGCGTACCCGGCAGGTGATTTTGGCGTGTCCGGCAGGTGTTTCTGGCGAGTCGAGCAGGTGGCTCCGGCATGCTCGGCAGGTGCTTCCGGCGTCTCCGGCACTTGGTTCTGGTGTGTCTGAGAGCTGGTTCCGGCATGTCAGGCAGATGATTCCGGAGTGTCCGCCAAGTGGTTCTGGCATACCCAGCAGGTGAATTTGGCCTGTCAGGGAGGTGGTACCGGTGAGTCGAGCAGGTGGTTCGGCCGTGCTCAGCAGGTGGTTCAGGCGGTTCTGGCAGGTGGTATCCGTCTGTTCGGGGTGTGGTTCCAGCATCTCATGAACACGTTTCTGGCACGTCTGAGATGTGGTTCCAGCCGGCCCGACAGGTGTTTCCGCAGTGTCCGCCAAGCGGTTCTGGCGTAGTTGGCAGGTGATTTTGGCATGACTGGCAGGTGGTTCCAGCAAGCCTGGCAGGTGATTCCAAAGTGTTCACCAACTGGTTGTGGCGTAGCCGGCAGGTGATTTTTGCGTGATCGGCAGGTGGTTCTGGCGAGTCGAGCAGGTGGTTCCGGCGTGCTCGGCTGGTGCTTCCGGGGTCATTGGCACGGGGTTCTGGCATGTCTGAGAGGTGGTTCCTGCATGCCCGGCAAGTGATTCCGGAGTGTTCGCCAAGTGGTTCTGGCATAGTCGGCAGGTGATTTTGGCATGTCCGGCAGGTGGTTCAGGCGAGTTGAGCAGGTGGTTCCAACGTGCTTGGCAGGTGCTTCCGGCATCTCCGGCACGTGTTTCTGGCACATCTGACAGGTGGTTCCGGCATGCCCGAAAGGTGATTCCGGTCTGTCCGGTAGGTGGTTCCAGCCTGCACGGCATGTGGTTCTGGTACGTCTCAGAGGTGGTTGCGCATGCCCAACAGGTGATTCCGGACTGTCCGCCACATGGTTCTGGCACGTCTGAGAGGTGGTTCCGGCATGCCCGGCAGGTCATCCCAGAGAGTCCTCCAAGTGGTTCTGGCATAACACGCAGGTGATTTTGGCGTGTCTGGCAGGTTGTTCCGTTGTGCTTGGCAGGTGGTTCAGGCTTGGCCGGCAGGTGGTTCCAGACTGTCCAGGACGTGTTTCCAGCTTCTCCGGCAGGTGGTTCTGGTACGTCTGAGAGGTGGTTCCGCCATGGCTGGCAGGTGATTCCGGACCGTCCCCCAGGTGGTTCTGGCATAGCCAGCAGTTGATATTGGCCTGTCCGGCAGGTGGTTCCAGCGAGTCGAACAGGTGGCTCCGGCGTGCTCGGCAGGTGGTTCCGGTCTGTCCGGTAGGTGATTCCGGCGTGTCCGGCACGTGCTTCCGGCACGTCTGAGAGGTGGTTCCGGCATGCGCGACAGGTGGTTTCGGAGTGTCCGCCAGGTGGTTCTGGCGTACCCGGCAGGTGATTTTGGCGTGTCCGGCAGGTGTTTCTGGCGAGTCGAGCAGGTGGCTCCGGCATGCTCGGCAGGTGCTTCCGGCGTCTCCGGCACGTGGTTCTGGTGTGTCTGAGAGCTGGTTCCGGCATGTCCGGCAGATGATTCCGGAGTGTCCGCCAAGTGGTTCTGGCATACCCGGCTGGTGATTTGGGCATGTCAGGTAGGTGGTTCCGGCGAGTCGAGCAGGTGGCTCCGGCGTGCTCGGCACGTTGTTCAGACGGGTCTGACATGTGTTTTCCGTCTGTTCGGGGTGTGGTTCCAGCATCTCATGCACATGGTTCTGGCACGTCTGAGATGTGGTTCCGGCCGGCCCGACAGGTGTTTCCACAGTGTCCGCCAAGTGGTACTGGCGTAGTTGGCAGGTGATTTTGGCATGACCGGCAGGTGGTTCCAGCAAGCCCGGCAGGTGATTCCGAAGTGTTCCCCAACTGGTTGTGGCGTAGCCGGCAGGTGATTTTTGCGTGTCCGGCAGGTGGTTCTGGCGAGTCGAGCAGGTGGTTCCGGCGTGCTCGGCAGGTGCTTTCGGGGTCATTGGCACGTGGTTCTGGCATATCTGAGAGGTGGTTCCGGCATGCCCGGCAGGTGACTCCGGAGTGTTCGCCAAGTGTTTCTGGCGTAGCCGGCAGGTGATTTTGCATGTCCAGCGGTAGTACCGGCGGGTCGAACCGGTGGTTCCGGCGTGTCCGGCAGGTGGTTCCGGTCTGTCCGGTAGGTGGTTCTGTGGTGTCCAGCACGAGGTTCAGTCTGAGAGGCTGTGCCAGCATGCCCCTCACGTGATTCCGGCTTGTCCCCGAAGTGGTGCTGGTGTAGCGGGCAGGTGATTTTGGCGTGTCCGGCAGGTGGTTCAGGCGAGTTGAGCAGGTGCTTGCGACGTGCTCGGCAGGTGCTTCCGGCGTCTCCGGCACGTGTTTCTGGCACATCTGACTGGTGGTTCCGGCATGCCCAAAAGTTGATTCCGGTCTGTCCGGTAGGTGGTTCCGGCGTGCACGGCACGTGGTTCTGGTACGTCTCAGAGGTGGTTGCGTATGCCCAACGGGTGATTCCGGACTGTCCGCCACGTGCTTCTGGCACGTCTGAGAGGTGGTTCCAACATGCCCGGCAGGTCATTTCGGAGAGTCGTCCAAGTGGTTCTGGCGTAGCCCGCAGGTGATTTTGGCGTGTCCGGCAGGTGGTTCCGCCGTGCTCGGCAGGTGGTTCAGGCATGGCCGTCACGTGGTTCCAGTCTGTCCAGGACGTGTTTCCAGCTTCTCCGGCAGGTGGTTCTGGTACGTCTGAGAGGTGGTTCCGCCATGGCTGGCAGGTGATCCCGGACTGTCCCCCAGGTGGTTCTGGCATAGCCAGCAGTTGATATTGGCCTGTCCGGCAGGTGGTTCCAGCGAGTCGAACAGGTGGCTCCGGCGTTCTTGGCAGGTGGTTCCGGTCTGTCCGGTAGGTGTTTCCGGCGTGTCCGGCACGTGCTTCCGGCACGTCTGAGAGGTGGTTCCGGCATGCGCGGCAGGTGATTCCGTAGTGTCCGCCATGTGGTTCTGGCATACCCGGCAGGTGATTTTGGCGTGTCCGGCAGGTGTTTCTGGCGAGTCGAGCAGGTGGCTCCGGCATGCTCGGCAGGTGCTTCCGGCGTCTCCGGCACTTGGTTCTGGTGTGTCTGAGAGCTGGTTCCGTCATGTCCGGCAGATGATTCCGGAGTGTCCGCCAAGTGGTTCTGGCATACCCAGCAGGTGATTTTGGCGTGTCAGGGAGGTGGTACCGGTGAGTCGAGCAGGTGGTTCCGGCGTGCTCAGCAGGTGGTTCAGGCGGTTCTGGCAGGTGGTATCCGTCTGTTCGGGGTGTGGTTCCAGCATCTCATAAACACGTTTCTGGCACGTCTGAGATGTGGTTCCAGCCGGCCCGACAGGTGTTTCCGCAGTGTCCGCCAAGCGGTTCTGGCGTAGTTGGCAGGTGACTTTGGCATGACTGGCAGGTGGTTCCAGCAAGCCTGGCAGGTGATTCCAAAGTGTTCACCAACTGGTTGTGGCGTAGCCGGCAGGTGATTTTTGCGTGATCGGCAGGTGGTTCTGGCGAGTCGAGCAGGTGGTTCCGGCGTGCTCGGCTGGTGCTTCCGGGGTCATTGGCACGGGGTTCTGGCATGTCTGAGAGGTGGTTCCTGCATGCCCGGCAAGTGATTCCGGAGTGTTCGCCAAGTGGTTCTGGCATAGTCGGCAGGTGATTTTGGCATGTCCGGCAGGTGGTTCAGGCGAGTTGAGCAGGTGGTTGCGACGTGCTTGGCAGGTGCTTCCGGCGTCTCCGGCACGTGTTTCTGGCACATCTGACAGGTGGTTCCAGCATGCCCGAAAGGTGATTCCGGTCTGTCCGGTAGGTGGTTCCAGCCTGCACGGCATGTGGTTCTGGTACGTCTCAGAGGTGGTTGCGCATGCCCAACAGGTGATTCCGGACTGTCCGCCACATGGTTCTGGCACGTCTGAGAGGTGGTTCCGGCATGCCCGGCAGGTCATCCCAGAGAGTCCTCCAAGTGTTTCTGGCATAAGACGCAGGTGATTTTGGCGTGTCTGGCAGGTTGTTCCGTTGTGCTTGGCAGGTGGTTCAGGCTTGGCCGGCAGGTGGTTCCAGACTGTCCAGGACGTGTTTCCAGCTTCTCCGGCAGGTGGTTCTGGTACGTCTGAGAGGTGGTTCCGCCATGGCTGGCAGGTGATTCCGGACCGTCCCCCAGGTGGTTCTGGCATAGCCAGCAGTTGATATTGGCCTGTCCGGCAGGTGGTTCCAGCGAGTCGAACAGGTGGCTCCGGCGTGCTCGGCAGGTGGTTCCGGTCTGTCCGGTAGGTGATTCCGGCGTGTCCGGCACGTGCTTCCGGCACGTCTGAGAGGTGGTTCCGGCATGCGCGACAGGTGGTTTCGGAGTGTCCGCCAGGTGGTTCTGGCGTACCCGGCAGGTGATTTTGGCGTGTCCGGCAGGTGTTTCTGGCGAGTCGAGCAGGTGGTTCCGGCATGCTCGGCAGGTGCTTCCGGCGTCTCCGGCACGTGGTTCTGGTGTGTCTGAGAGATGGTTCCGGCATGTCCGGCAGATGATTCCGGAGTGTCCGCCAAGTGGTTCTGGCATATCCGGCTGGTGATTTGGGCATGTCAGGTAGGTGGTTCCGGCGAGTCGAGCAGGTGGCTCCGGCGTGCTCGGCACGTTGTTCAGACGGGTCTGGCAGGTGTTTTCCTTCTGTTCGGGGTGTGGTTCCATCATCTCATGCACATGGTTCTGGCACGTCTGAGATGTGGTTCCGGCCGGCCCGACAGGTGTTTCCACAGTGTCCGCCAAGTGGTACTGGCGTAGTTGGCAGGTGATTTTGGCATGACCGGCAGGTGGTTCCAGCAAGCCCGGCAGGTGATTCCGAAGTGTTCCCCAACTGGTTGTGGCGTAGCCGGCAGGTGATTTTTGCGTGTCCGGCAGGCGGTTCTGGCGAGTCGAGCAGGTGGTTCCGGCGTGCTCAGCAGGTGCTTCCGGGGTCATTGGCACGTGGTTCTGGCATATCTGAGAGGTGGTTCCGGCATGCCCGGCAGGTGATTCCGGAGTGTTCACCAAGTGTTTCCGGCGTAGCCGGGAGGTGATTTTGCATGTCCAGCGGTCGTTCCGGCGGGTCGAGCCGGTGGTTGCGGCTGTCCGGCAGGTGGTTCTGTGGTGTACGGCACGAGGTTCAGTCTGAGAGGCTGTGCCGGCATGCCCCTCACGTGATTCCGGCTTGTCCCTGAAGTGGTGCTGGTGTAGCGGGCAGGTGATTCTGGCGTGTCCGGCAGGTGGTTCAGGCGAGTTGAGCAGGTGCTTGCGACGTGCTCGGCAGGTGCTTCCGGCGTCTCCGGCACGTGTTTCTGGCACATCTGACTGGTGGTTCCGGCATGCCCAAAAGTTGATTCCGGTCTGTCCGGTAGGTGGTTCCGGCGTGCACGGCACGTGGTTCTGGTACGTCTCAGAGGTGGTTGCGTATGCCCAACGGGTGATTCCGGACTGTCCGCCACGTGCTTCTGGCACGTCTGAGAGGTGGTTCCAACATGCCCGGCAGGTCATTTCGGAGAGTCGTCCAAGTGGTTCTGGCGTAGCCCGCAGGTGATTTTGGCGTGTCCGGCGGGTGGTTCCGCCGTGCTCGGCAGGTGGTTCAGGCATGGCCGTCACGTGGTTCCAGTCTGTCCAGGACGTGTTTCCAGCTTCTCCGGCAGGTGGTTCTGGTACGTCTGAGAGGTGGTTCCGCCATGGCTGGCAGGTGATCCCGGACTGTCCCCCAGGTGGTTCTGGCATAGCCAGCAGTTGATATTGGCCTGTCCGGCAGGTGGTTCCAGCGAGTCGAACAGGTGGCTCCGGCGTTCTTGGCAGCTGGTTCCGGTCTGTCCGGTAGGTGTTTCCGGCGTGTCCGGCACGTGCTTCCGGCACGTCTGAGAGGTGGTTCCGGCATGCGCGGCAGGTGATTCCGTAGTGTCCGCCAGGTGGTTCTGGCGTACCCGGCAGGTGATTTTGGCGTGTCCGGCAGGTGTTTCTGGCGAGTCGAGCAGGTGGCTCCGGCATGCTCGGCAGGTGCTTCCGGCGTTTCCGGCACTTGGTTCTGGTGTGTCTGAGAGCTGGTTCCGGCATGTCCGGCAGATGATTCCGGAGTGTCCGCCAAGTGGTTCTGGCATACCCAGCAGGTGATTTTGGCGTGTCAGGGAGGTGGTACCGGTGAGTCGAGCAGGTGGTTCCGGCGTGCTCAGCAGGTGGTTCAGGCGGTTCTGGCAGGTGGTATCCATCTGTTCGGTGTGTGGTTCCAGCATCTCATGAACACGTTTCTGGCACGTCTGAGATGTGGTTCCAGCCGGCCCGACAGGTGTTTCCGCAGTGTCCGCCAAGCGATTCTGGCGTAGTTGGCAGGTGATTTTGGCATGACTGGCAGGTGGTTCCAGCAAGCCTGGCAGGTGATTCCAAAGTGTTCACCAACTGGTTGTGGCGTAGCCGGCAGGTGATTTTTGCGTGATCGGCAGGTGGTTCTGGCGAGTCGAGCAGGTGGTTCCGGCGTGCTCGGCTGGTACTTCCGGGGTCATTGGCACGGGGTTCTGGCATGTCTGAGAGGTGGTTCCGGCATGCCCGGCAGGTCATCCCAGAGAGTCCTCCAAGTGGTTCTGGCATAACACGCAGGTGATTTTGGCGTGTCTGGCAGGTTGTTCCGTTGTGCTTGGCAGGTGGTTCAGGCTTGGCCGGCAGGTGGTTCCAGACTGTCCAGGACGTGTTTCCAGCTTCTCCGGCAGGTGGTTCTGGTACGTCTGAGAGGTGGTTCCGCCATGGCTGGCAGGTGATTCCGGACCGTCCCCCAGGTGGTTCTGGCATAGCCAGCAGTTGATATTGGCCTGTCCGGCAGGTGGTTCCAGCGAGTCGAACAGGTGGCTCCGGCGTGCTCGGCAGGTGGTTCCGGTCTGTCCGGTAGGTGATTCCGGCGTGTCCGGCACGTGCTTCCGGCACGTCTGAGAGGTGGTTCCGGCATGCGCGACAGGTGGTTTCGGAGTGTCCGCCAGGTGGTTCTGGCGTACCCGGCAGGTGATTTTGGCGTGTCCGGCAGGTGTTTCTGGCGAGTCGAGCAGGTGGCTCCGGCATGCTCGGCAGGTGCTTCCGGCGTCTCCGGCACGTGGTTCTGGTGTGTCTGAGAACTGGTTCCGGCATGTCCGGCAGATGATTCCGGAGTGTCCGCCAAGTGGTTCTGGCATACCCGGCTGGCGATTTGGGCATGTCAGGTAGGTGGTTCCGGCGAGTCGAGCAGGTGGCTCCGGCGTGCTCGGCAGGTTGTTCAGACGGGTCTGGCAGGTGTTTTCCGTCTGTTCGGGGTGTGGTTCCAGCATCTCATGCACATGGTTCTGGCACGTCTGAGATGTGGTTCCGGCCGGCCCGACAGGTGTTTCCACAGTGTCCGCCAAGTGGTACTGGCGTAGTTGGCAGGTGATTTTGGCATGACCGGCAGGTGGTTCCAGCAAGCCCGGCAGGTGATTCCGAAGTGTTCCCCAACTGGTTGTGGCGTAGCCGGCAGGTGATTTTTGCGTGTCCGGCAGGTGGTTCTGGCGAGTCGAGCAGGTGGTTCCGGCGTGCTTGGCAGGTTCTTGCGGGGTCATTGGCACGTGGTTCTGGCATGTCTGAGAGGTGGTTCCGGCATGCCCGGCAGGTGATTCCGGAGTGTTCACCAAGTGTTTCCGGCGTAGCCGGCAGGTGATTTTGCATGTCCAGCGGTCGTTCCGGCGGGTCGAGCCGGTGGTTCTGGCGTGTCCGGCAGGTGGTTCCGGTCTGTCCTGCAGGTGGTTCTGTGGTGTCCGGCACGAGGTTCAGTCTGAGAGGCTGTGCCGGCATGCCCCTCACGTGATTCCGGCTTGTCCCCGAAGTGGTGCTGGTGTAGCGGGCAGGTGATTTTGGCGTGTCCGGCAGGTGGTTCAGGCGAGTTGAGCAGGTGCTTGCGACGTGCTCGGCAGGTGCTTCCGGCGTCTCCGGCACGTGTTTCTGGCACATCTGACTGGTGGTTCCGGCATGCCCAAAAGTTGATTCCGGTCTGTCCGGTAGGTGGTTCCGGCGTGCACGGCACGTGGTTCTGGTACGTCTCAGAGGTGGTTGCGTATGCCCAACGGGTGATTCCGGACTGTCCGCCACGTGCTTCTGGCACGTCTGAGAGGTGGTTCCAACATGCCCGGCAGGTCATTTCGGAGAGTCATCCAAGTGGTTCTGGCGTAGCCCGCAGGTGATTTTGGCGTGTCCGGCGGGTGGTTCCGCCGTGCTCGGCAGGTGGTTCAGGCATGGCCGTCACGTGGTTCCAGTCTGTCCAGGACGTGTTTCCAGCTTCTCCGGCAGGTGGTTCTGGTACGTCTGAGAGGTGGTTCCGCCATGGCTGGCAGGTGATCCCGGACTGTCCCCCAGGTGGTTCTGGCATAGCCAGCAGTTGATATTGGCCTGTCCAGCAGGTGGTTCCAGCGAGTCGAACAGGTGGCTCCGGCGTTCTTGGCAGGTGGTTCCGGTCTGTCCGGTAGGTGTTTCCGGCGTGTCCGGCACGTGCTTCCGGCACGTCTGAGAGGTGGTTCCAGCATGCGCGGCAGGTGATTCCGTAGTGTCCGCCAGGTGGTTCTTGGGTACCCGGCAGGTGATTTTGGCGTGTCCGGCAGGTGTTTCTGGCGAGTCGAGCAGGTGGCTCCGGCATGCTCGGCAGGTGCTTCCGGCGTCTCCGGCACTTGGTTCTGGTGTGTCTGAGAGCTGGTTCCGGCATGTCCGGCAGATGATTCCGGAGTGTCCGCCAAGTGGTTCTGGCATACCCAGCAGGTGATTTTGGCGTGTCAGGGAGGTGGTACCGGTGAGTCGAGCAGGTGGTTCCGGCGTGCTCAGCAGGTGGTTCAGGCGGTTCTGGCAGGTGGTATCCGTCTGTTCGGGGTGTGGTTCCAGCATCTCATGAACACGTTTCTGGCACGTCTGAGATGTGGTTCCAGCCGGCCCGACAGGTGTTTCTGCAGTGTCCGCCAAGCGGTTCTGGCGTAGTTGGCAGGTGATTTTGGCATGACTGGCAGGTGGTTCCAGCAAGCCTGGCAGGTGATTCCAAAGTGTTCACCAACTGGTTGTGGCGTAGCCGGCAGGTGATTTTTGCGTGATCGGCAGGTGGTTCTGGCGAGTCGAGCAGGTGGTTCCGGCGTGCTCGGCTGGTGCTTCCGGGGTCATTGGCACGGGGTTCTGGCATGTCTGAGAGGTGGTTCCTGCATGCCCGGCAAGTGATTCCGGAGTGTTCGCCAAGTGGTTCTGGCATAGTCGGCAGGTGATTTTGGCATGTCCGGCAGGTGGTTCAGGCGAGTTGAGCAGGTGGTTCCAACGTGCTTGGCAGGTGCTTCCGGCGTCTCCGGCACGTGTTTCTGGCACATCTGACAGGTGGTTCCGGCATGCCCGAAAGGTGATTCCGGTCTGTCCGGTAGGTGGTTCCAGCCTGCACGGCATGTGGTTCTGGTACGTCTCAGAGGTGGTTGCGCATGCCCAACAGGTGATTGGGGACTGTCCGCCACATGGTTCTGGCACGTCTGAGAGGTGGTTCCGGCATGCCCGGCAGGTCATCCCAGAGAGTCCTCCAAGTGGTTCTGGCATAACACGCAGGTGATTTTGGCGTGTCTGGCAGGTTGTTCCGTTGTGCTTGGCAGGTGGTTCAGGCTTGGCCGGCAGGTGGTTCCAGACTGTCCAGGACGTGTTTCCAGCTTCTCCGGCAGGTGGTTCTGGTACGTCTGAGAGGTGGTTCCGCCATGGCTGGCAGGTGATTCCGGACCGTCCCCCAGGTGGTTCTGGCATAGCCAGCAGTTGATATTGGCCTGTCCGGCAGGTGGTTCCAGCGAGTCGAACAGGTGGCTCCGGCGTGCTCGGCAGGTGGTTCCGGTCTGTCCGGTAGGTGATTCCGGCGTGTCCGGCACGTGCTTCCGGCACGTCTGAGAGGTGGTTCCGGCATGCGCGACAGGTGGTTTCGGAGTGTCCGCCAGGTGGTTCTGGCGTACCCGGCAGGTGATTTTGGCGTGTCCGGCAGGTGTTTCTGGCGAGTCGAGCAGGTGGCTCCGGCATGCTCGGCAGGTGCTTCCGGCGTCTCCGGCACGTGGTTCTGGTGTGTCTGAGAGCTGGTTCCGGCATGTCCGGCAGATGATTCCGGAGTGTCCGCCAAGTGGTTCTGGCATACCCGGCTGGTGATTTGGGCATGTCAGGTAGGTGGTTCCGGCGAGTCGAGCAGGTGGCTCCGGCGTGCTCGGCAGGTTGTTCAGACGGGTCTGGCAGGTGTTTTCCGTCTGTTCGGGGTGTGGTTCCAGCATCTCATGCACATGGTTCTGGCACGTCTGAGATGTGGTTCCGGCCGGCCCGACAGGTGTTTCCACAGTGTCCGCCAAGTGGTACTGGCGTAGTTGGCAGGTGATTTTGGCATGACCGGCAGGTGGTTCCAGCAAGCCCGGCAGGTGATTCCGAAGTGTTCCCCAACTGGTTGTGGCGTAGGCGGCAGGTGATTTTTCCGTGTCCGGCAGGTGGTTCTGGCGAGTCGAGCAGGTGGTTCCGGCGTGCTCGGCAGGTGCTTCCGGGGTCATTGGCACGTGGTTCTGGCATATCTGAGAGGTGGTTCCGGCATGCCCGGCAGGTGATTCCGGAGTGTTCGCCAAGTGTTTCCGGCGTAGCCGGCAGGTGATTTTGCATGTCCAGCGGTCGTTCCGGCGGGTCGAGCCGGTGGTTCCGGCGTGTCCGGCAGGTGGTTCCGGTCTGTCCGGCAGGTGGTTCTGTGGTGTCCGGCACGAGGTTCAGTCTGAGAGGCTGTGCCGGCATGCCCCTCACGTGATTCCGGCTTGTCCCCGAAGTGGTGCTGGTGTAGCGGGCAGGTGATTTTGGCGTGTCCGGCAGGTGGTTCAGGCCAGTTGAGCAGGTGCTTGCGACGTGCTCGGCAGGTGCTTCCGGCGTCTCCGGCACGTGTTTCTGGCACATCTGACTGGTGGTTCCGGCATGCCCAAAAGTTGATTCCGGTCTGTCCGGTAGGTGGTTCCGGCGTGCACGGCACGTGGTTCTGGTACGTCTCAGAGGTGGTTGCGTATGCCCAACGGGTGATTCCGGACTGTCCGCCACGTGCTTCTGGCACGTCTGAGAGGTGGTTCCAACATGCCCGGCAGGTCATTTCGGAGAGTCGTCCAAGTGGTTCTGGCGTAGCCCGCAGGTGATTTTGGCGTGTCCGGCGGGTGGTTCCGCCGTGCTCGGCAGGTGGTTCAGGCATGGCCGTCACGTGGTTCCAGTCTGTCCAGGACGTGTTTCCAGCTTCTCCGGCAGGTGGTTCTGGTACGTCTGAGAGGTGGTTCCGCCATGGCTGGCAGGTGATCCCGGACTGTCCCCCAGGTGGTTCTGGCATAGCCAGCAGTTGATATTGGCCTGTCCGGCAGGTGGTTCCAGCGAGTCGAACAGGTGGCTCCGGCGTTCTTGGCAGCTGGTTCCGGTCTGTCCGGTAGGTGTTTCCGGCGTGTCCGGCACGTGCTTCCGGCACGTCTGAGAGGTGGTTCCGGCATGCGCGGCAGGTGATTCCGTAGTGTCCGCCAGGTGGTTCTGGCGTACCCGGCAGGTGATTTTGGCGTGTCCGGCAGGTGTTTCTGGCGAGTCGAGCAGGTGGCTCCGGCATGCTCGGCAGGTGCTTCCGGCGTCTCCGGCACTTGGTTCTGGTGTGTCTGAGAGCTGGTTCCGGCATGTCCGGCAGATGATTCCGGAGTGTCCGCCAAGTGGTTCTGGCATACCCAGCAGGTGATTTTGGCGTGTCAGGGAGGTGGTACCGGTGAGTCGAGCAGGTGGTTCCGGCGTGCTCAGCAGGTGGTTCAGGCGGTTCTGGCAGGTGGTATCCGTCTGTTCGGGGTGTGGTTCCAGCATCTCATGAACACGTTTCTGGCACGTCTGAGATGTGGTTCCAGCCGGCCCGACAGGTGTTTCCGCAGTGTCCGCCAAGCGGTTCTGGCGTAGTTGGCAGGTGATTTTGGCATGACTGGCAGGTGGTTCCAGCAAGCCTGGCAGGTGATTCCAAAGTGTTCACCAACTGGTTGTGGCGTAGCCGGCAGGTGATTTTTGCGTGATCGGCAGGTGGTTCTGGCGAGTCGAGCAGGTGGTTCCGGCGTGCTCGGATGGTGCTTCCGGGGTCATTGGCACGGGGTTCTGGCATGTCTGAGAGGTGGTTCCTGCATGCCCGGCAAGTGATTCCGGAGTGTTCGCCAAGTGGTTCTGGCATAGTCGGCAGGTGATTTTGGCATGTCCGGCAGGTGGTTCAGGCGAGTTGAGCAGGTGGTTCCAACGTGCTTGGCAGGTGCTTCCGGCGTCTCCGGCACGTGTTTCTGGCACATCTGACAGGTGGTTCCGGCATGCCCGAAAGGTGATTCCGGTCTGTCCGGTAGGTGGTTCCAGCCTGCATGGCATGTGGTTCTGGTACGTCTCAGAGGTGGTTGCGCATGCCCAACAGGTGATTCCGGACTGTCCGCCACATGGTTCTGGCACGTCTGAGAGGTGGTTCCGGCATGCCCGGCAGGTCATCCCAGAGAGTCCTCCAAGTGGTTCTGGCATAACACGAAGGTGATTTTGGCGTGTCTGGCAGGTTGTTCCGTTGTGCTTGGCAGGTGGTTCAGGCTTGGCCGGCAGGTGGTTCCAGACTGTCCAGGACGTGTTTCCAGCTTCTCCGGCAGGTGGTTCTGGTACGTCTGAGAGGTGGTTCCGCCATGGCTGGCAGGTGATTCCGGACCGTCCCCCAGGTGGTTCTGGCATAGCCAGCAGTTGATATTGGCCTGTCCGGCAGGTGGTTCCAGCGAGTCGAACAGGTGGCTCCGGCGTGCTCGGCAGGTGGTTCCGGTCTGTCCGGTAGGTGATTCCGGCGTGTCTGGCACGTGCTTCCGGCACATCTGAGAGGTGGTTCCGGCATGCGCGACAGGTGGTTTCGGAGTGTCCGCCAGGTGGTTCTGGCGTACCCGGCAGGTGATTTTGGCGTGTCCGGCAGGTGTTTCTGGCGAGTCGAGCAGGTGGCTCCGGCATGCTCGGCAGGTGCTTCCGGCGTCTCCGGCACGTGGTTCTGGTGTGTCTGAGAGCTGGTTCCGGCATGTCCGGCAGATGATTCCGGAGTGTCCGCCAAGTGGTTCTGGCATACCCGGCTGGTGATTTGGGCATGTCAGGTAGGTGGTTCCGGCGAGTCGAGCAGGTGGCTCCGGCGTGCTCGGCAGGTTGTTCAGACGGGTCTGGCAGGTGTTTTCCGTCTGTTCGGGGTGTGGTTCCAGCATCTCATGCACATGGTTCTGGCACGTCTGAGATGTGGTTCCGGCCGGCCCGACAGGTGTTTCCACAGTGTCCGCCAAGTGGTACTGGCGTAGTTGGCAGGTGATTTGGGCATGACCGGCAGGTGGTTCCAGCAAGCCCGGCAGGTGATTCCGAAGTGTTCCCCAACTGGTTGTGGCGTAGCCGGCAGGTGATTTTTGCGTGTCCGGCAGGTGGTTCTGGCGAGTCGAGCAGGTGGTTCCGGCGTGCTCGGCAGGTGCTTGCGGGGTCATTGGCACGTGGTTCTGGCATATCTGAGAGGTGGTTCCGGCATGCCCGGCAGGTGATTCCGGAGTGTTCGCCAAGTGTTTCCGGCGTAGCCGGCAGGTGATTTTGCATGTCCAGCGGTCGTTCCGGCGGGTCGAGCCGGTGGTTCCGGCGTGTCCGGCAGGTGGTTCCGGTCTGTCCGGCAGGTGGTTCTGTGGTGTCCGGCACGAGGTTCAGTCTGAGAGGCTGTGCCGGCATGCCCCTCACGTGATTCCGGCTTGTCCCCGAAGTGGTGCTGGTGTAGCGGACAGGTGATTTTGGCGTGTCCGGCAGGTGGTTCAGGCGAGTTGAGCAGGTGCTTGCGACGTGCTCGGCAGGTGCTTCCGGCGTCTCCGGCACGTGTTTCTGGCACATCTGACTGGTGGTTCCGGCATGCGCAAAGGTTGATTCCGGTCTGTCCGGTAGGTGGTTCCGGCGTGCACGGCACGTGGTTCTGGTACGTCTCAGAGGTGGTTGCCTATGCCCAACGGGTGATTCCGGACTGTCCGCCACGTGCTTCTGGCACGTCTGAGAGGTGGTTCCAACATGCCCGGCAGGTCATTTCGGAGAGTCGTCCAAGTGGTTCTGGCGTAGCCCGCAGGTGATTTTGGCGTGTCCGGCGGGTGGTTCCGCCGTGCTCGGCAGGTGGTTCAGGCATGGCCGTCACGTGGTTCCAGTCTGTCCAGGACGTGTTTCCAGCTTCTCCGGCAGGTGGTTCTGGTACGTCTGAGAGGTGGTTCCGCCATGGCTGGCAGGTGATCCCGGACTGTCCCCCAGGTGGTTCTGGCATAGCCAGCAGTTGATATTGGCCTGTCCGGCAGGTGGTTCCAGCGAGTCGAACAGGTGGCTCCGGCGTTCTTGGCAGGTGGTTCCGGTCTGTCCGGTAGGTGTATCCGGCGTGTCTGGCACGTGCTTCCGGCACGTCTGAGAGGTGGTTCCGGCATGCGCGGCAGGTGATTCCGTAGTGTCCGCCAGGTGGTTCTGGCGTACACGGCAGGTGATTTTGGCGTGTCCGGCAGGTGTTTCTGGCGAGTCGAGCAGGTGGCTCCGGCATGCTCGGCAGGTGCTTCCGGCGTCTCCGGCACTTGGTTCTGGTGTGTCTGAGAGCTGGTTCCGGCATGTCTGGCAGATGATTCCGGAGTGTCCGCCAAGTGGTTCTGGCATACCCAGCAGGTGATTTTGGCGTGTCAGGGAGGTGGTACCGGTGAGTCAAGCAGGTGGTTCCGGCGTGCTCAGCAGGTGGTTCAGGCGGTTCTGGCAGGTGGTATCCGTCTGTTCGGGGTGTGGTTCCAGCATCTCATGAACACGTTTCTGGCACGTCTGAGATGTGGTTCCAGCCGGCCCGACAGGTGTTTCCGCAGTGTCCGCCAAGCGGTTCTGGCGTAGTTGGCAGGTGATTTTGGCATGACTGGCAGGTGGTTCCAGCAAGCCTGGCAGGTGATTCCAAAGTGTTCACCAACTGGTTGTGGCGTAGCCGGCAGGTGATTTTTGCGTGATCGGCAGGTGGTTCTGGCGAGTCGAGCAGGTGGTTCCGGCGTGCTCGGCTGGTGCTTCCGGGGTCATTGGCACGGGGTTCTGGCATGTCTGAGAGGTGGTTCCTGCATGCCCGGCAAGTGATTCCGGAGTGTTCGCCAAGTGGTTCTGGCATAGTCGGCAGGTGATTTTGGCATGTCCGGCAGGTGGTTCAGGCGAGTTGAGCAGGTGGTTCCAACGTGCTTGGCAGGTGCTTCCGGCGTCTCCGGCACGTGTTTCTGGCACATCTGACAGGTGGTTCCGGCATGCCCGAAAGGTGATTCCGGTCTGTCCGGTAGGTGGTTCCAGCCTGCACGGCATGTGGTTCTGGTACGTCTCAGAGGTGGTTGCGCATGCCCAACAGGTGATTCCGGACTGTCCGCCACATGGTTCTGGCACGTCTGAGAGGTGGTTCCGGCATGCCCGGCAGGTCATCCCAGAGAGTCCTCCAAGTGGTTCTGGCATAACACGCAGGTGATTTTGGCGTGTCTGGCAGGTTGTTCCGTTGTGCTTGGCAGGTGGTTCAGGCTTGGCCGGCAGGTGGTTCCAGACTGTCCAGGACGTGTTTCCAGCTTCTCCGGCAGGTGGTTCTGGTACGTCTGAGAGGTGGTTCCGCCATGGCTGGCAGGTGATTCCGGACCGTCCCCCAGGTGGTTCTGGCATAGCCAGCAGTTGATATTGGCCTGTCCGGCAGGTGGTTCCAGCGAGTCGAACAGGTGGCTCCGGCGTGCTCGGCAGGTGGTTCCGGTCTGTCCGGTAGGTGATTCCGGCGTGTCCGGCACGTGCTTCCGGCACGTCTGAGAGGTGGTTCCGGCATGCGCGACAGGTGGTTTCGGAGTGTCCGCCAGGTGGTTCTGGCGTACCCGGCAGGTGATTTTGGCGTGTCCGGCAGGTGTTTCTGGCGAGTCGAGCAGGTGGCTCCGGCATGCTCGGCAGGTGCTTCCGGCGTCTCCGGCACGTGGTTCTGGTGTGTCTGAGAGCTGGTTCCGGCATGTCCGGCAGATGATTCCGGAGTGTCCGCCAAGTGGTTCTGGCATACCCGGCTGGTGATTTGGGCATGTCAGGTAGGTGGTTCCGGCGAGTCGAGCAGGTGGCTCCGGCGTGCTCGGCAGGTTGTTCAGACGGGTCTGGCAGGTGTTTTCCGTCTGTTCGGGGTGTGGTTCCAGCATCTCATGCACATGGTTCTGGCACGTCTGAGATGTGGTTCCGGCCGGCCCGACAGGTGTTTCCACAGTGTCCGCCAAGTGGTACTGGCGTAGTTGGCAGGTGATTTTGGCATGACCGGCAGGTGGTTCCAGCAAGCCCGGCAGGTGATTCCGAAGTGTTCCCCAACTGGTTGTGGCGTAGCCGGCAGGTGATTTTTGCGTGTCCGGCAGGTGGTTCTGGCGAGTCGAGCAGGTGGTTCCGGCGTGCTCGGCAGGTGCTTCCGGGGTCATTGGCACGTGGTTCTGGCATATCTGAGAGGTGGTTCCGGCATGCCCGGCAGGTGATTCCGGAGTGTTCGCCAAGTGTTTCCGGCGTAGCCGGCAGGTGATTTTGCATGTCCAGCGGTCGTTCCGGCGGGTCGAGCCGGTGGTTCCGGCGTGTCCGGCAGGTGGTTCCGGCGGCGGTTCTGTGGTGTCCGGCACGAGGTTCAGTCTGGGAGGCTGTGCCGGCATGCCCCTCACGTGATTCCGGCTTGTCCCCGAAGTGGTGCTGGTGTAGCGGGCAGGTGATTTTGGCGTGTCGGCAGGTGGTTCAGGCGAGTTGAGCAGGTGGTTCCGACGTGCTCGGCAGGTGCTTCCGGCGTCTCCGGCACGTGTTTCTGGCACATCTGACAGGTGGTTCCGGCATGCCCAAAAGTTGATTCCGGTCTGTCCGGTAGGTGGTTCCGGCGTGCACGGCACGTGGTTCTGGTACGTCTCAGAGGTGGTTGCGCATGCCCAACAGGTGATTCCGGACTGTCCGCCACGTGCTTCTGGCACGTCTGAGAGGTGGTTCCGGCATGCCCGGCAGGTCATTCCGGAGAGTCCTCCAAGTGGTTCTGGCGTAGCCCGCAGGTGATTTTGGCGTGTCCGGCAGGTGGTTCCGCCGTGCTCGGCAGGTGGTTCAGGCATGGCCGGCAGGTGGTTCCAGACTGTCCAGGACGTGTTTCCAGCTTCTCCGGCAGGTGGTTCTGGTACGTCTGAGAGGTGGTTCCGCCATGGCTGGCAGGTGATCCCGGACTGTCCCCCAGGTGGTTCTGGCATAGCCAGCAGTTGATATTGGCCTGTCCGGCAGGTGGTTCCAGCGAGTCGAACAGGTGGCTCCGGCGTTCTTGTCAGCTGGTTCCGGTCTGTCCGGTAGGTGTTTCCGGCGTGTCTGGCACGTGCTTCCGGCACGTCTGAGAGGTGGTTCCGGCATGCGCGACAGGTGATTCCGTAGTGTCCGCCAGGTGGTTCTGGCATACACGGCAGGTGATTTTGGCGTGTCCGGCAGGTGTTTCTGGCGAGTCGAGCAGGTGGCTCCGGCATGCTCGGCAGGTGCTTCCGGCGTCTCCGGCACTTGGTTCTGGTGTGTCTGAGAGCTGGTTCCGGCATGTCCGGCAGATGATTCCGGAGTGTCCGCCAAGTGGTTCTGGCATACCCGGCTGGTGATTTGGGCTTGTCAGGTAGGTGGTTCCGGCGAGTCGAGCAGGTGGCTCCGGCGTGCTCGGCACGTTGTCCAGACGGGTCTGGCAGGTGTTTTCCGTCTGTTCGGGGTGTGGTTCCAGCATCTCATGCACATGGTTCTGGCACGTCTGAGATGTGGTTCCGGCCGGCCCGACAGGTGTTTCCACAGTGTCCGCCAAGTGGTACTGGCGTAGTTGGCAGGTGATTTTGGCATGACCGGCAGGTGGTTCCAGCAAGCCCGGCAGGTGATTCCGAAGTGTTCCCCAACTGGTTGTGGCGTAGCCGGCAGGTGATTTTTGCGTGTCCGGCCGGTGGTTCTGGCGAGTCGAGCAGGTGGTTCCGGCGTGCTCGGCAGGTGCTTCCGGGGTCATTGGCACGTGGTTCTGGCATATCTGAGAGGTGGTTCAGGCATGCCCGGCAGGTGATTCCGGAGTGTTCGCCAAGTGTTTCCGGCGTAGCCGGCAGGTGAGTTTGCATGTCCAGCGGTCGTTCCGGCGGGTCGAGCCGGTGGTTCCGGCGTGTCCGGCAGGTGGTTCCGGTCTGTCCGGCAGGTGGTTCTGTGGTGTCCGGCACGAGGTTCAGTCTGAGAGGCTGTGCCGGCATGCCCCTCACGTGATTCCGGCTTGTCCCCGAAGTGGTGCTGGTGTAGCGGGCAGGTGATTTTGGCGTGTCCGGCAGGTGGTTCAGGCGAGTTGAGCAGGTGCTTGCGACGTGCTCGGCAGGTGCTTCCGGCGTCTCCGGCACGTGTTTCTGGCACATCTGACTGGTGGTTCCGGCATGCCCAAAAGTTGATTCCGGTCTGTCCAGTAGGTGGTTCCGGCGTGCACGGCACGTGGTTCTGGTACGTCTCAGAGGTGGTTGCGTATGCCCAACGGGTGATTCCGGACTGTCCGCCACGTGCTTCTGGCACGTCTGAGAGGTGGTTCCAACATGCCCGGCAGGTCATTTCGGAGAGTCGTCCAAGTGGTTCTGGTGTAGCCCGCAGGTGATTTTGGCGTGTCCGGCGGGTGGTTCCGCCGTGCTCGGCAGGTGGTTCAGGCATGGCCGTCACGTGGTTCCAGTCTGTCCAGGACGTGTTTCCAGCTTCTCCGGCAGGTGGTACTGGTACGTCTGAGAGGTGGTTCCGCCATGGCTGGCAGGTGATCCCGGACTGTCCCCCAGGTGGTTCTGGCATAGCCAGCAGTTGATATTGGCCTGTCCGGCAGGTGGTTCCAGCGAGTCGAACAGGTGGCTCCGGCGTTCTTGGCAGGTGGTTCCGGTCTGTCCGGTAGGTGTTTCCGGCGTGTCCGGCACGTGCTTCCGGCACGTCTGAGAGGTGGTTCCGGCATGCGCGGCAGGTGATTCCGTAGTGTCCGCCAGGTGGTTCTGGCGTACCCGGCAGGTGATTTTGGCGTGTCCGGCAGGTGTTTCTGGCGAGTCGAGCAGGTGGCTCCGGCATGCTCGGCAGGTGCTTCCGGCGTCTCCGGCACTTGGTTCTGGTGTGTCTGAGAGCTGGTTCCGGCATGTCCGGCAGATGATTCCGGAGTGTCCGCCAAGTGGTTCTGGCATACCCAGCAGGTGATTTTGGCGTGTCAGGGAGGTGGTACCGGTGAGTCAAGCAGGTGGTTCCGGCGTGCTCAGCAGGTGGTTCAGGCGGTTCTGGCAGGTGGTATCCGTCTGTTCGGGGTGTGGTTCCAGCATCTCATGAACACGTTTCTGGCACGTCTGAGATGTGGTTCCAGCCGGCCCGACAGGTGTTTCCGCAGTGTCCGCCAAGCGGTTCTGGCGTAGTTGGCAGGTGATTTTGGCATGACTGGCAGGTGGTTCCAGCAAGCCTGGCAGGTGATTCCAAAGTGTTCACCAACTGGTTGTGGCGTAGCCGGCAGGTGATTTTTGCGTGATCGGCAGGTGGTTCTGGCGAGTCGAGCAGGTGGTTCCGGCGTGCTCGGCTGGTGCTTCCGGGGTCATTGGCACGGGGTTCTGGCATGTCTGAGAGGTGGTTCCTGCATGCCCGGCAAGTGATTCCGGAGTGTTCGCCAAGTGGTTCTGGCATAGTCGGCAGGTGATTTTGGCATGTCCGGCAGGTGGTTCAGGCGAGTTGAGCAGGTGGTTCCAACGTGCTTGGCAGGTGCTTCCGGCGTCTCCGGCACGTGTTTCTGGCACATCTGACAGGTGGTTCCGGCATGCCCGAAAGGTGATTCCGGTCTGTCCGGTAGGTGGTTCCAGCCTGCACGGCATGTGGTTCTGGTACGTCTCAGAGGTGGTTGCGCATGCCCAACAGGTGATTCCGGACTGTCCGCCACATGGTTCTGGCACGTCTGAGAGGTGGTTCCGGCATGCCCGGCAGGTCATCCCAGAGAGTCCTCCAAGTGGTTCTGGCATAACACGCAGGTGATTTTGGCGAGTCTGGCAGGTTGTTCCGTTGTGCTTGGCAGGTGGTTCAGGCTTGGCCGGCAGGTGGTTCCAGACTGTCCAGGACGTGTTTCCAGCTTCTCCGGCAGGTGGTTCTGGTACGTCTGAGAGGTGGTTCCACCATGGCTGGCAGGTGATTCCGGACCGTCCCCCAGGTGGTTCTGGCATAGCCAGCAGTTGATATTGGCCTGTCCGGCAGGTGGTTCCAGCGAGTCGAACAGGTGGCTCCGGCGTGCTCGGCAGGTGGTTCCCGTCTGTCCGGTAGGTGATTCCGGCGTGTCCGGCACGTGCTTCCGGCACGTCTGAGAGGTGGTTCCGGCATGCGCGACAGGTGGTTTCGGAGTGTCCGCCAGGTGGTTCTGGCGTACCCGGCAGGTGATTTTGGCGTGTCCGGCAGGTGTTTCTGGCGAGTCGAGCAGGTGGCTCCGGCATGCTCGGCAGGTGCTTCTGGGGTCTCCGGCACGTGGTTCTGGTGTGTCTGAAAGCTGGTTCCGGCATGTCCGGCAGATGATTCTGGAGTGTCCGCCAAGTGGTTCTGGCATACCCGGCTGGTGATTTGGGCTTGTCAGGTAGGTGGTTCCGGCGAGTCGAGCAGGTGGCTCCGGCGTGCTCGGCACGTTGTTCAGACGGGTCTGGCAGGTGTTTTCCGTCTGTTCGGGGTGTGGTTCCAGCATCTCATGCACATGGTTCTGGCACGTCTTAGATGTGGTTCCGGCCGGCCCGACAGGTGTTTCCACAGTGTCCGCCAAGTGGTACTGGCGTAGTTGGCAGGTGATTTGGGCATGACCGGCAGGTGGTTCCAGCAAGCCCGGCAGGTGATTCCGAAGTGTTCCCCAACTGGTTGTGGCGTAGCCGGCAGGTGATTTTTGCGTGTCCGGCAGGTGGTTCTGGCGAGTCGAGCAGGTGGTTCCGGCGTGCTCGGCAGGTGCTTGTGGGGTCATTGGCACGTGGTTCTGGCATATCTGAGAGGTGGTTCCGGCATGCCCGGCAGGTGATTCCGGAGTGTTCGCCAAGTGTTTCTGGCGTAGCCGGCAGGTGATTTTGCATGTCCAGCGGTCGTTCCGGCGGGTCGAGCCGGTGGTTCCGGCGTGTCCGGCAGGTGGTTCTGTGGTGTGCGGCACGAGGTTCATTCTGGGAGGCTGTGCCGGCATGCCCCTCACGTGATTCCGGCTTGTCCCCGAAGTGGTGCTGGTGTAGCGGGCAGGTGATTTTGGCGTGTCTGGCAGGTGGTTCAGGCGAGTTGAGCAGGTGGTTGCGACATGCTCGGCAGGTGCTTCCGGCGTCTCCGGCACGTGTTTCTGGCACATCTGACTGGTGGTTCCGGCATGCCCAAAAGTTGATTCCGGTCTGTCCGGTAGGTGGTTCCGGCGTGCACGGCACGTGGTTCTGGTACGTCTCAGAGGTGGTTGCGTATGCCCAACGGGTTATTCCGGACTGTCCGCCATGTGCTTCTGGCACGTCTGAGAGGTGGTTCCAACATGCCCGGCAGGTCATTTCGGAGAGTCGTCCAAGTGGTTCTGGCGTAGCCCGCAGGTGATTTTGGCGTGTCCGGCGGGTGGTTCCGCCGTGCTCGGCAGGTGGTTCAGGCATGGCCGTCACGTGGTTCCAGTCTGTCCAGGACGTGTTTCCAGCTTCTCCGGCAGGTGGTTCTGGTACGTCTGAGAGGTGGTTCCGCCATGGCTGGCAGGTGATCCCGGACTGTCCCCCAGGTGGTTCTGGCATAGCCAGCAGTTGATATTGGCCTGTCCGGCAGGTGGTTCCAGCGAGTCGAACAGGTGGCTCCGGCGTTCTTGGCAGCTGGTTCCGGTCTGTCCGGTAGGTGTTTCCGGCGTGTCTGGCACGTGCTTCCGGCACGTCTGAGAGGTGGTTCCGGCATGCGCGGCAGGTGATTCCGTAGTGTCCGCCAGGTGGTTCTGGCATACACGGCAGGTGATTTTGGCGTGTCCGGCAGGTGTTTCTGGCGAGTCGAGCAGGTGGCTCCGGCATGCTCGGCAGGTGCTTCCGGCGTCTCCGGCACTTGGTTCTGGTGTGTCTGAGAGCTGGTTCCGGCATGTCCGGCAGATGATTCCGGAGTGTCCGCCAAGTGGTTCTGGCATACCCAGCAGGTGATTTTGGCGTGTCAGGGAGGTGGTACCGGTGAGTCGAGCAGGTGGTTCCGGCGTGCTCAGCAGGTGGTTCAGGCGGTTCTGGCAGGTGTTTTCCGTCTGTTCGGGGTGTGGTTCCAGCATCTCATGAACACGTTTCTGGCACGTCTGAGATGTGGTTCCAGCCGGCCCGACAGGTGTTTCCGCAGTGTCCGCCAAGCGGTTCTGGCGTAGTTGGCAGGTGATTTTGGCATGACTGGCAGGTGGTTCCAGCAAGCCTGGCAGGTGATTCCAAAGTGTTCACCAACTGGTTGTGGCGTAGCCGGCAGGTGATTTTTGCGTGATCGGCAGGTGGTTCTGGCGAGTCGAGCAGGTGGTTCCGGCGTGCTCGGCTGGTGCTTCCGGGGTCATTGGCACGGGGTTCTGGCATGTCTGAGAGGTGGTTCCTGCATGCCCGGCAAGTGATTCCGGAGTGTTCGCCAAGTGGTTCTGGCATAGTCGGCAGGTGATTTTGGCATGTCCGGCAGGTGGTTCAGGCGAGTTGAGCAGGTGGTTCCAACGTGCTTGGCAGGTGCTTCCGGCGTCTCCGGCACGTGTTTCTGGCACATCTGACAGGTGGTTCCGGCATGCCCGAAAGGTGATTCCGGTCTGTCCGGTAGGTGGTTCCAGCCTGCACGGCATGTGGTTCTGGTACGTCTCAGAGGTGGTTGCGCATGCCCAACAGGTGATTCCGGACTGTCCGCCACATGGTTCTGGCACGTCTGAGAGGTGGTTCCGGCATGCCCGGCAGGTCATCCCAGAGAGTCCTCCAAGTGGTTCTGGCATAACACGCAGGTGATTTTGGCGTGTCTGGCAGGTTGTTCCGTTGTGCTTGGCAGGTGGTTCAGGCTTGGCCGGCAGGTGGTTCCAGACTGTCCAGGACGTGTTTCCAGCTTCTCCGGCAGGTGGTTCTGGTACGTCTGAGAGGTGGTTCCGCCATGGCTGGCAGGTGATTCCGGACCGTCCCCCAGGTGGTTCTGGCATAGCCAGCAGTTGATATTGGCCTGTCCGGCAGGTGGTTCCAGCGAGTCGAACAGGTGGCTCCGGCGTGCTCGGCAGGTGGTTCCGGTCTGTCCGGTAGGTGATTCCGGCGTGTCCGGCACGTGCTTCCGGCACGTCTGAGAGGTGGTTCCGGCATGCGCGACAGGTGGTTTCGGAGTGTCCGCCAGGTGGTTCTGGCGTACCCGGCAGGTGATTTTGGCGTGTCCGGCAGGTGTTTCTGGCGAGTCGAGCAGGTGGCTCCGGCATGCTCGGCAGGTGCTTCCGGGGTCTCCGGCACGTGGTTCTGGTGTGTCTGAGAGCTGGTTCCGGCATGTCCGGCAGATGATTCCGGAGTGTCCGCCAAGTGGTTCTGGCATACCCGGCTGGTGATTTGGGCTTGTCAGGTAGGTGGTTCCGGCGAGTCGAGCAGGTGGCTCCGGCGTGCTCGGCACGTTGTCCAGACGGGTCTGGCAGGTGTTTTCCGTCTGTTCGGGGTGTGGTTCCAGCATCTCATGCACATGGTTCTGGCACGTCTGAGATGTGGTTCCGGCCGGCCCGACAGGTGTTTCCACAGTGTCCGCCAAGTGGTACTGGCGTAGTTGGCAGGTGATTTTGGCATGACCGGCAGGTGGTTCCAGCAAGCCCGGCAGGTGATTCCGAAGTGTTCCCCAACTGGTTGTGGCGTAGCCGGCAGGTGATTTTTGCGTGTCCGGCAGGTGGTTCTGGCGAGTCGAGCAGGTGGTTCCGGCGTGCTCGGCAGGTGCTTCCGGGGTCATTGGCACGTGGTTCTGGCATATCTGAGAGGTGGTTCCGGCATGCCCGGCAGGTGATTCCGGAGTGTTCGCCAAGTGTTTCCGGCGTAGCCGGCAGGTGATTTTGCATGTCCAGCGGTCGTTCCGGCGGGTCGAGCCGGTGGTTCCGGCGTGTCCGGCAGGTGGTTCCGGTCTGTCCGGCAGGTGGTTCTGTGGTGTCCGGCACGAGGTTCAGTCTGAGAGGCTGTGCCGGCATGCCCCTCACGTGATTCCGGCTTGTCCCCGAAGTGGTGCTGGTGTAGCGGGCAGGTGATTTTGGCGTGTCCGGCAGGTGGTTCAGGCGAGTTGAGCAGGTGCTTGCGACGTGCTCGGCAGGTGCTTCCGGCGTCTCCGGCACGTGTTTCTGGCACATCTGACTGGTGGTTCCGGCATGCCCAAAAGTTGATTCCGGTCTGTCCAGTAGGTGGTTCCGGCGTGCACGGCACGTGGTTCTGGTACGTCTCAGAGGTGGTTGCGTATGCCCAACGGGTGATTCCGGACTGTCCGCCACGTGCTTCTGGCACGTCTGAGAGGTGGTTCCAACATGCCCGGCAGGTCATTTCGGAGAGTCGTCCAAGTGGTTCTGGCGTAGCCCGCAGGTGATTTTGGCGTGTCCGGCGGGTGGTTCCGCCGTGCTCGGCAGGTGGTTCAGGCATGGCCGTCACGTGGTTCCAGTCTGTCCAGGACGTGTTTCCAGCTTCTCCGGCAGGTGGTACTGGTACGTCTGAGAGGTGGTTCCGCCATGGCTGGCAGGTGATCCCGGACTGTCCCCCAGGTGGTTCTGGCATAGCCAGCAGTTGATATTGGCCTGTCCGGCAGGTGGTTCCAGCGAGTCGAACAGGTGGCTCCGGCGTTCTTGGCAGGTGGTTCCGGTCTGTCCGGTAGGTGTTTCCGGCGTGTCCGGCACGTGCTTCCGGCACGTCTGAGAGGTGGTTCCGGCATGCGCGGCAGGTGATTCCGTAGTGTCCGCCAGGTGGTTCTGGCGTACCCGGCAGGTGATTTTGGCGTGTCCGGCAGGTGTTTCTGGCGAGTCGAGCAGGTGGCTCCGGCATGCTCGGCAGGTGCTTCCGGCGTCTCCGGCACTTGGTTCTGGTGTGTCTGAGAGCTGGTTCCGGCATGTCCGGCAGATGATTCCGGAGTGTCCGCCAAGTGGTTCTGGCATACCCAGCAGGTGATTTTGGCGTGTCAGGGAGGTGGTACCGGTGAGTCGAGCAGGTGGTTCCGGCGTGCTCAGCAGGTGGTTCAGGCGGTTCTGGCAGGTGGTATCCGTCTGTTCGGGGTGTGGTTCCAGCATCTCATGAACACGTTTCTGGCACGTCTGAGATGTGGTTCCAGCCGGCCCGACAGGTGTTTCCGCAGTGTCCGCCAAGCGGTTCTGGCGTAGTTGGCAGGTGATTTTGGCATGACTGGCAGGTGGTTCCAGCAAGCCTGGCAGGTGATTCCAAAGTGTTCACCAACTGGTTGTGGCGTAGCCGGCAGGTGATTTTTGCGTGATCGGCAGGTGGTTCTGGCGAGTCGAGCAGGTGGTTCCGGCGTGCTCGGCTGGTGCTTCCGGGGTCATTGGCACGGGGTTCTGGCATGTCTGAGAGGTGGTTCCTGCATGCCCGGCAAGTGATTCCGGAGTGTTCGCCAAGTGGTTCTGGCATAGTCGGCAGGTGATTTTGGCATGTCCGGCAGGTGGTTCAGGCGAGTTGAGCAGGTGGTTCCAACGTGCTTGGCAGGTGCTTCCGGCGTCTCCGGCACGTGTTTCTGGCACATCTGACAGGTGGTTCCGGCATGCCCGAAAGGTGATTCCGGTCTGTCCGGTAGGTGGTTCCAGCCTGCACGGCATGTGGTTCTGGTACGTCTCAGAGGTGGTTGCGCATGCCCAACAGGTGATTCCGGACTGTCCGCCACATGGTTCTGGCACGTCTGAGAGGTGGTTCCGGCATGCCCGGCAGGTCATCCCAGAGAGTCCTCCAAGTGGTTCTGGCATAACACGCAGGTGATTTTGGCGTGTCTGGCAGGTTGTTCCGTTGTGCTTGGCAGGTGGTTCAGGCTTGGCCGGCAGGTGGTTCCAGACTGTCCAGGACGTGTTTCCAGCTTCTCCGGCAGGTGGTTCTGGTACGTCTGAGAGGTGGTTCCACCATGGCTGGCAGGTGATTCCGGACCGTCCCCCAGGTGGTTCTGGCATAGCCAGCAGTTGATATTGGCCTGTCCGGCAGGTGGTTCCAGCGAGTCGAACAGGTGGCTCCGGCGTGCTCGGCAGGTGGTTCCGGTCTGTCCGGTAGGTGATTCCGGCGTGTCCGGCACGTGCTTCCGGCACGTCTGAGAGGTGGTTCCGGCATGCGCGACAGGTGGTTTCGGAGTGTCCGCCAGGTGGTTCTGGCGTACCCGGCAGGTGATTTTGGCGTGTCCGGCAGGTGTTTCTGGCGAGTCGAGCAGGTGGCTCCGGCATGCTCGGCAGGTGCTTCCGGGGTCTCCGGCACGTGGTTCTGGTGTGTCTGAGAGCTGGTTCCGGCATGTCCGGCAGATGATTCCGGAGTGTCCGCCAAGTG